>NC_049208.1:25046286-25088786 GCF_013347855.1 Anguilla anguilla
TGTGTGTGCGTGCGTGTGTCTGTGTGTAAAAGAGACAGAACTCTGACATGGCTTCCCACAGTCCAGAAAATAACATGGAGCCTGCGAGATGTGAGGGAGGGGGCGGGATGTTTGACTTGTGTGCTGCAGTGAACTGTGGGAGGGGTAGGTGAGGGGCAGATGGAGGGAGGGAAGAGCGGGGGAGAGATGGAGGGAGGGAGGGAGGCAGGGAGGGAGGGGGGATGGAGTGAGGGAGGGTAGTGTGTCCTCGACTCATTGCAGAGGTAGCCAGGGCCTCAGAGACTCCTGCTTAAACAAGCACAGCTGCACTAGCACACTGATACACTGATACACTGATACACACTCACACAGATACACTGATACACGCTCACACTGATACACTGATACACGCTCACACTGATACACTGATACACGCTCACACTGATACACTGATACACACTCACACTGATACACACTCACACTGATACACTGATACACTGATACACTGATACACTGATACACACCCACACAGATACACTGATACACACTCACACAGATACACTGATACACGCTCACACTGATACACTGATACACACTCACACTGATACACTGATACACGCTCACACTGATACACACTCACACTGATACACTGATACACGCTCACACTGATACACTGATACACACTCACACTGATACACTGATACACGGATACACTGATACACACTCACACAGATACACTGATACACACTCACACAGATACACTGATACACACCCACACAGATACACTGATACACACTCACACAGATACACTGATACACTGATACACTGATACACTGATACACACCCACACAGATACACTGATACACACTCACACAGATACACTGATACACTGATACACTGATACACTGATACACACCCACACAGATACACTGATACACACTCACACAGATACACTGATACACTGATACACTGATACACTGATACACACCCACACAGATACACTGATACACACTCACACAGATACACTGATACACTGATACACTGATACACTGATACACACTCACACTGATACACTGATACACACTCACACTGATACACTGATACACACTCACACTGATACACTGATACACACTCACACAGATACACTGATACACACTCACACAGATACACTGATACACACCCACACAGATACACTGATACACACTCACACAGATACACTGATACACACTCACACAGATACACTGATACACTGATACACACTCACACAGATACACTGATACACACTCACACGGATACACTGATACACACTCACACAGATACACTGATACACACTCACACGGATACACTGATACACACTCACACGGATACACTGATACACACTCACACTGATACACGTTGATACACACTCACACTGATACACGTTGATACACACTCACACTGATACACTGATACACACTCACACGGATACACTGATACACACTCACACGGATACACTGATACACGCTCACACTGATACACTGATACACGCTCACACTGATACACTGATACACGCTCACACTGATACACTGATACACGCTCACACTGATACACTGATACACACTCACACGGATACACTGATACACACTCACACGGATACACTGATACACACTCACACGGATACACTGATACACGCTCACACTGATACACTGATACACACTCACACTGATACACTGATACACGCTCACACTGATACACTGATACACACTCACACAGATACACTGATACACACTCACACTGATACACTGATACACACTCACACTGATACACGTTGATACACACTCACACTGATACACTGATACACACTCACACTGATACACTGATACACACTCACACGGATACACTGATACACACTCACACGGATACACTGATACACACTCACACAGATACACTGATACACACTCACACAGATACACTGATACACACTCACACGGATACACTGATACACACTCACACTGATACACGTTGATACACACTCACACTGATACACTGATACACACTCACACTGATACACTGATACACACTCACACGGATACACTGATACACACTCACACGGATACACTGATACACACTCACACGGATACACGTTGATACACACTGACACCGATACACTGATAAACACTGATGAACACTGATACACACTGACACTGATACACACTAATAGACACTGATGTACACATACACCGTGATACAGACTGACACTGATACATTGATACACAGTGATACACACTGACACTGATATACTGATACGCAATGATGCACACTGATATTGATGCCTAGACACACACTGATACACATTAATCCACGCTGACACTGATACACACTTATAAACACTGATGAACACTGAAACTGATACACACTGATACACTGATACAAGTACACACTAATACACACTGATACTGATGAACAGACACTGTTACACTGACACACACTGACAGTGATCAACACTGATACACACTCTGATATTCTGATACACATTCACACTGATACACACCGTTACACACTGATACACACAGATACACGCTGATGTACACTGACACGATACACTGATGCATACTAACTGTTACACTGAGTCATACACATAAACACTAATGCACACTGATACACACTGATACACATTGACACTGATACACACTGATACGCATTGGTACTGATACACACTGACACTGATACATAGTAATAAACACGGAAACACGGATGCACACAAACAGGAAAGCACTCACAGACACAGAAACAGAGTGACGCATGCAGACAGGTTAACACACACAGACACACTGACAAAATGAAACGCTGAAACACACAAACACATGGACAGGAGACAGGGGATGAGGCTGCCTGGAAAAAACAACCAAATGCGCAATTTAATATCATTATCGTATCCATTATGCTTCATATGTTCTGAGCAAATTGTCTCTTCTGTTTGATTCTGCTTTGTGTTTGTATTTATTGTAGGTTCATTGATGTGCTTGGCAATGGACGTGCACTGTGACGTGCCAATACAGTCTTTTCAATCGAGGAAGAGAGAGAGTGGAAGGGGAGAGCACGAACAGAGGAGAGGGAGAGACAGAAAGAGAGAGAGAGGGGGAGTGAGCGAATGCTTTGGTTGGAGGATGGGGGGATGATGGGTATGAATGGTGCAATGGTAGAAGGGAAGATAAGAGAACCGGGCCGGCTGTGCCAGGCATTCTGGGCATTCTGTCTTGGCGCCGTCCCAACTCCCCGCGAGAGTGAGAAAGAGAGGGAGGAGTGGACAGACAGAGAGAGAGAGAGCATGAGGGAGAGAAGGAGAAGGAGGAGAAGGGCTTAGGGAGAGAGAGACGTGTTAACGTAGGAGCCCACAGCTGCAGTACGGCAACGTACACAACAGGGCCGCGAGCGTGCACCAGGCGAATCACGAGCGTAGCCGAGCGTGCACGAGGCTGAGTGTGAGTGGGCGGGAGGCTGACTGTGAGTGTGCGGGAGTGTGTGGGAGGCTGAGTGTGAGTGTGAGTGTGCGGGAGGCTGAGTGTGAGTGTGAGTGTGCGGGAGGCTGAGTGTGAGTGTGCGGGAGGCTGAGCATGCGGGAGGCTGAGTGTGAGTGTGCGGGAGGCTGAGTGTGTGGGAGGCTAAGTGTGAGTGTGCGGGAGGCTGAGTGTGAGTGTGCGGGAGGCTGAGCGTGAGCGTGCGGGAGGCTGAGTGTGCAGGAGGCTGAGCGTGAGTGTGTGGGAGGCTGAGTGTGAGTGTGTGGGAGGCTGAGTGTGCAGGAGGCTGAGCGTGAGTGTGTGGGAGGCTGAGTGTGAGTGTGTGGGAGGCTGAGTGTGCGGGAGGCTGAGCATGAGTGTGTGGGAGGCTGAGCGTGAGTGTGCGGGAGGCTGAGCGTGAGTGTGCGGGAGGCTGAGTGTGAGTGTGAGTGTGCGGGAGGCTGAGTGTGAGTGTGCGGGAGGCTGAGTGTGAGTGTGAGTGTGCGGGAGGCTGAGCATGAGTGTGCGGGAGGCTGAGTGTGAGTGTGCGGGAGGCTGAGCGTGAGTGTGTGGGAGGCTGAGCGTGAGTGTGCGGGAGGCTGAGCGTGAGTGTGCGGGAGGCTGAGTGTGAGTGTGAGTGTGCGGGAGGCTGAGTGTGAGTGTGCGGGAGGCTGAGCATGCGGGAGGCTGAGTGTGAGTGTGAGTGTGCGGGAGGCTGAGTGTGAGTGTGCGGGAGGCTGAGTGTGAGTGTGCGGGAGGCTGAGCGTGAGCGTGCGGGAGGCTGAGCATGAGTGTGCGGGAGGCTGAGTGTGAGTGTGCGGGAGTGTGTGGGAGGCTGAGTGTGAGTGTGCGGGAGGCTGAGTGTGAGTGTGCGGGAGGCTGAGTGTGAGTGTGCGGGAGGCTGAGTGTGAGTGTGCGGGAGGCTGAGCGTGCGGGAGGCTGAGTGTGAGTGTGCGGGAGGCTGAGTGTGAGCGTGCGGGAGGCTGAGTGTGAGTGTGTGGGAGGCTGAGTGTGAGTGTGCGGGAGGCTGAGTGTGAGTGTGTGGGAGGCTGAGTGTGAGTGTGCGGGAGGCTGCGCGGGTGTGTGGGAGTGTGTGGGAGTGTGCGGGAGGCTGCCGGTTGCACAGCCACCTCACGCATTGCCTTAACAACAGCGCCACCTCAGCCGCTCTCACCCAGAACTCAACCCCAACGGTTAAAGATCCGGCTTTTCGAATTCAGGGGAGTCATTCGCATGTGCATCTGTTTCACAAATCCATAGGAAATGCTGTCCTCACCTACATGCAGTCATGGAATCTGAGCGTACCTACAATAAAAAAGTGTTCAGTTCTTTATTCTCCATAATATACATTTAACGAATTACGCTTGTGAGTAGAGGCATTTGCCCTCTTGAATGGCAGTATGACTGGCAATACCCCAGTGGTAGGTTTCCCAATTAGAGTACAATTAACATACAGCATAGCTTTTCCTACGTGTGATTACAGTCCACATCAATGTGAAGACAGGTTATTAAAGTGGTAAGGAATATGAATGAATTGTTTTGTTCTAATAAGGTGCAGGTTTGTGCACAGGGAGGGCTACTAGATGATGGCTCAGTTGTAAACGTGTAAATGATCAATGGCGCTTTTACAGACTTATGCAATGAATGAAACTACAAAAATATCAGACATAATCAGAATGTCAAGCCCTCACAACTAATTGTGTTGAGTCAGAGTAGACGCTCAAGGTTTGCAGTCTGCTCTCGGGAAATTTTCTGATTCCTTGTTAGAGGATAGAAAAATTTGGACAGTGTTTTTGCTGTTTTTAACATGGGGAAAGATGCATTGTGTGTAATAGAAAACTGCAAGCAAGTCTTTGGCTGCAAAAGGATCAGTGCTCTGTGTTTATCATGCAAGGCTCCACGTTTTGAAATCCCATCTGTGTGTGCTTTTGGAAGGTAGGGTGATGTGTGTGTGTGCCATTGTGTGTACTCGAATGGGTTCAATTTCTGTGCGTGTGTGTGTGCGCGTGTGCCACTGTGTATACATGAATGGGGGTTCAGCGTGTGTGTGCGTGCGGGTGTTTTGTATGTGTGTGTGTGTGTGTGTGTGTGTGTGTGACTATGGTGTGTGTGAAGGAGGAGTCTGTGAATGTGTGTGTGGGTATGTGGGTGGAGGCTGGGGGTGGATGAGGGTTGAGACTGTGTGGGTGGATGTGTGAGTGGGTGGGGAAGAGTTTGGGTATATGTGTCGTCTGTAGATTTGGGGGCTTCAGGAGCAAAGGGGGGACTGAGTGTTTGGGGGGTGATGGGGGGTGGGGTGAGCTGTGAGCAGCTGGGGCCGGCAGCCAAGCCACTGTGACAGCTGCGTTTCTGCAGAGTGTCACTGTGTGTCTCTGTGGACCCTGTGACCCACTTCTCCTCCCCCCCACTCTCTCTCTCCCTCTCTCTTTCTCTCTCTCTCTCTCTCTCGCGCTTTCTCTCTCTCTCTCACTCTCTTGCGCACGCTCTCTCTCCGTCTCTCCCCCTCTCTGTCTCTCTTCTCTCTCTCCCTCCCTCTGTCTCTCTCCCTCTCTCTGTCTCTCTCTCTCTCTCACACACACACTGTCTCTGCTGCTGCCTGTATCTTAGCAACAACCGCACTCCCCTTAGAACAGAGTGAGTGCCTTTCCTGCAACACCCGCTGAGAGAGGGAGAGACACACACTCACTCACTCACTCACACACACACATACTCACTCACACACACACACAGACACACACACACACTCACTCACACACTCTCACACACACCCACACTCACTCACACACACACACACACACACACACACACTCGAACACTCACTCACTCACACACACACTCATACACTCAAACACTCACTCTCTCTCACACACACACACACACACTCGAACACTCACTCACTCACTCACTCACTCACACACACACACATACACTCAAACAGTCACTCTCTCTCACACACACACACACACACACACACATTCTTTACATGTATGAATGCACACACGCACACACACATACACACATGCATTCACACGGACAGACACAAACACCTACAAACACGCACACTCACTTTAAATGCACAGACACAGACTGTTAACATACAAACACACACAGTCACCTATTGTTTACATACTCTACACACACATGCACAGAGAAAACAAAAGGGAAAATCTTCAGATCAAATCACAAATCAATACCTATATCCAAGAGTGACGGACAGTTTTTTGGGGCATTTGTAATAGCATTGGCAGTAGTAACAGTAGCAAGAGTAGTGTTGTATGTGGAATGTATTGAGCACAGAAAAAGAGAGGGCGGTTGAAAACATATGGGAAGAGTGTACCACTGACAAGTACAGATTCTTTACAAAGGGCCAGGGTGTGAGACGGTCTAAAGCTGTTCAATATTTACTCCGGTGGGTTTGCAGTCTGGTTGAATTATTTAGTCTGTCGCCCCCAGACTCAGTTTACACGGAAGTCAGATTCCTGCTGCATGCAGATGATCAGGTCCATTCAGATGACCAGGTCCATTCAGATGACCCGGCCCATTCAGATGACCAGGTCCATGCTGATGACCGGGTCCATTCAGATGACCCGGCCCATTCAGATGACCAGGTCCATGCAGATGACCAGGTCCATGCAGATGACCAGGTCCATGCATATGACCAGGTCCATGCAGATGAGCAGGTCCATGCAGATGACCAGGTCCCCTTAGTAGATCAGGAGGCTACAGTGGCAGATGGGAGCAAGTCAAATTCACAAAAGTGCAAAAGAGCACAGATTTATTTCCGTTCATCGTAGCCATACCCACAGCTGTCGATGCTTAGAGTCACTATTGACTGGTCAGTGGAATGGCCGCATGCTGCCTGCGGCTGCAGTGTCAGCTGCGCAGTCCTCCTGCACAGTAACCACGGCAACTCGGTTCATGGACGGCAGAGTGTGGAGCGGTTCGGGCTGTGTCCATAAGCGGTCGTGTGGACCCTCTGGAATTTACGGAGGAAAACATCAGGAAAACTAACTCATGGAATGAATGAATGGGTTTAAAGCGATACCTCATGACAGTGCTCATTGTAGCCTGCACGAACAGTGCATCCCTGTGCCTGTGGTGAGGGGTAAGCGGGGATGGGAACCTGTAGGCCCAGCTCCAGTGCGCTGCCGCTCACACAGTCACACTGTGCCTTGGGGCCCGGCAACTGAACACCCTGCCTGTCCTCCCAGTGCACTGCATTCTGGGACATGTGTTTTAAAACACTTCTCAAGCCTCTCCACGTTTTTCCCCCATTGTGGAATACAGTCCTCTGTCCCGTCCTGAACCGTTCTCCTTCAGTTTTCGGAGAGAGCAGACAAGCAAGCTCTGAAGCGCCGTTTGCCGGCCACCACTTTTGTTCAGCCTGTGTTCCGCCCGGCAGCGGGCACCCAGTCAACCAGAGGGGGCGCTCTTGCACAATTAGATAGAGACAGTCCTGCCAAATGAATCCCTCCCTGCCTGTTACGCCATGGCCAATTATATGCCTCACTGTGAGGCTATTTGCTACCTTTTTCATTGGCGTGGTCTGAATTAACTACCAACTGCCATCGCTACGAGGAGACCCAGCACTATATCAGGACGCATGGGGTACGGTCTTCAGACCATCATTAGCTGCCGCAGACTGATTCAGAACATAAGGCAATACGCACTGCAGAGTAAGAATTAGTCCTGTCTCTGTTGGCTCAGTTGTGTATAAGCGTGTCTGATCTGTGTTCATTTCTTTCGATGGCTGGTTTTTTTATTCGTTTTTCCGTTTTTCGTGTTGCCTTCCTTATGAGTGCTTTGTGCCTAAAAGTCTTAATGTTTGTGACCAGGCCTATTTACTTAATTTTAATTACGAGGAATAACAATTAAATGAGCACTAATGTTACATATGTATGAGAAAAATCCCTCGCTCTCCCTTCAGAATTTTAGGTTTTTGGGTATTGAATTGAATTAAAGGGAGAAAATCATGCTGAGTTCCAGTCTCCCTTGACAGTTGATTCACACTGCTGTTTCTGCGATAGCTGTGCCGAGTGGTTGTGGTTGTGTGATTGGCTGTTACTGGCAGGAGGGTCTTTGTGATTGGCCATGGAGGCCCAGACAGGTTATATGATTGGCTGGAAAGCCCCAGATATTTGTATGTCCTCACAGGGAGTGTAGCAGTGGACGTAGTTAAGAGGATTGGGGTTGGGGTGGGGGCTGAGGAGCAGGGAATTAAACCTTCTTGGCCACATATAGGAGAGAGAGAGAGAGAGAGAGGCACAGAGAGAGAGAGAGAGCGATAGAGAGAGAGAGAGAGAGAGAGAGAGCGAGACACAGACAGAGAGAGCGAGAGAGAGAGAGAGAGAGAGAGAGAAATGCACAGTATTTAGAGAAGCAAATTAGAGCAAAAATCATAAAGATGTAAAAACAGGCTAGGAGTATCTCCTTGTTCCTGTCTCTCTCTCCATTGGTATTGTTCTCTCTCATAGACACGCACTCACTCATTCTCCTACACACAAAAACACATACATCTACAGACATTTGCACTCAGGAGTATGAGTGGGTGTGCATACGTGTGTGTGCGTGTGTGTGTGCGCGTGCATTCGTGGGAGTGCGTTGTGGGTGCGTGTGTGTGCGTGTGTGTGCACGGGAGTGCGTTGTGGGTGCGTGTGTGTGTGTGTGTGTGCACGGGAGTGCGTTGTGGGTGCGTGTGCGTCTGCTGCGGCAGTCTGTAATTAAACTTGCGTTCTGAAGTTGTGCTCGCTTCTGTCTCCTCTCACACTCCTGTCGCACTGATGCTTAATTAATGAATGTTATTAATTAAAGAGCGGCTGTGTCAGAGAGAGAGAGAGGGGAGGAGAGAGAGAGAGGAGGAGAGAACAGGAGAGAGCTACTCCCTTCCCTGTCTTTAATTCTGCCTGGGTTTTAGTGCCTTGAGAGATAATTGGTAAAGCGTTATTGGGGGAGCTGCATCAGTGGACAGCGTTCCCCTCTGGCTGTGACAGGCATTGGTGCGCCGGGCTGCTGGAGGAACTCAGCGTCTCTCATGAGAACAGGCCTTTTCTCACTGTTTGGAAGGGCTGGAAACCCCATCGTTTAACCGCACCTCGGTGAAGCACGTCGCCCTGCGTTGTCCTCACAGGGGTGTGCGGCAGGGGCAGCCAGGCCTGTCTGTTGTCCAGGCCGTGCGTTCTGAGTGACTGCCCGAGGTTATCGTGTTCAGTAACGAGGTATGCTGAGGGTTCACCGGCTCCTCAGCTTGCGTTGTGATATATGATGTCTTTATGTCATTGTGGGGAGGGGCGGGGGGGCGTAGGGTGTTTCCATGTATGATGACAAACCGCTCGCTCAGAGATAATTGCATCTGAAAGTTTGTAAAATCCCATGAATTCATTAACGACTGTCAGAAATGTGCCAGGCCGTCAAACTGACTTCTGTGGCGTTAGCGGAGGATACGTCTGCGGAGCGTCGGAAAGCAAACAGTCTGCATTTTTAAAGAAATGAAACCGATCGCCTCAATTTGAAATTTGTGAGTCAGGGCTACATTTCAGCCTGTGGAAACGCGAGGAGAGGAGAGAGGAAGGAGGAGAGAGGAAGGGGCGGAGTTACAGAGGCAGCCGCAGCTCTGCATTACACTGACTCCCTTCTCTGGGCTCCAGTATAACGGGTTTGACTGTAATTATCTGCTTTAGAGACGCTGCCCTGAGACAGTGTGCTTGGATTAGGGTTTTAGTGCAGAGCCGTCTGCGCTCAGCTGGGATGTGATAGATATGTGAAACGGGCACAGGCGTTCTCTCGCATATCACTGAGTGCATCACGGGGCGACCAGAGAGAGGGGGCAGTCGCAAGGTTAATGGCACTGATGGGTTTCTATAGCGCCTTGAGTAACGAATGCTATATATTTGTGTGTGTGTGTGTGTGTGTGTGTGTGTGTGCGTGCGTGCGTGCGTGTGTGTGTGTGTGCGCGCGTGTGCGTGTGTGTGTGTGTGTGTGTGTGCATGTGTGTGTGTGTGGGGGTGTGTGTGTGTGTGTGTGTGTGTGCATGTGTGTGTGTGTGTGTGTGTGTGTGTGTGTGCATGTGTGTGTGTGTGTGTGCGTGCGTGCGTGCGTGTGTGTGTGTGCGCGCATGTGCATGTGTGCGTGTGTGTGTGTGTGTGTGTGTGCGTGTGTGTGTGCATGTGTGTGTGTGTCGGGGTGTGTGTGTGTGTGCATGTGTGTGTGTGTGTGTGTGTGTGCATGTGTGCGTGTGTGTGTGCGTGTGTGTGCACCTCTCTCCCTCATGCATCATTAAGTACAGGAATGTAAAGGTGGCAGCTTGTCTTCGACCCCGAACACCAGAGCACATGTTTCTCCTTCTTGCTTTCTTTCCCCCCTCTCTATGCTCCCTCTCTCTCTCTCTCTCTCTCTCTCTTTCTTGCTCTCGCTCTCCACCCCCTTTGCCTCTATTTCCTCTGCTTCTCCCTCTTCGCTCCCCCTCCACCCCCCCCCCCCTCCTCGCCAGTCCAGCTCAGATAATGAGGACCATGTGGAGAGGGAGGGAGTGGGCTGTTGATGGATAGGACTGTATTTTCACACTCTGTTGCCACACAGGACCAGTAAGTATGGGCTATGTTCAAATGCGGTTGTTTGCGCTGCTCTCACTTGACCGAGCGGTCCATGGTCATGGGGACCAAACCTTTACCGGTTTAGAGCAGAAGCCCTGTAGAACACAGCCTGCTGCCTCTGACATGCCGCTTAAGTGCATCTTACTGCACTCATCCTAATGGCCGCTTTCTGTTGTGCAATCCATACAGTATTCATTACTGATTAATGATACGTCAGCAGTTGTACAGGTATGTAGGCATTTCTTGGGAATGTTTCCTTACAGTAATAGTTTGTTGCAGCCGTCTTCCTCTCCCAAATGTAGCTGTGAGATGTAGTCGTTCAGCAATCGGGCGTGTAAGTTGCAGGTTCAATTATCTGTTGGGGCACTGAGGTTGTACCGCTACAACAAGGTTTTTACCTCCAGTTGCTTTGGTAAATATCTAGTTGTCTAAATGGAAAATGTAAAAACAAGTTAGCTGCTGGATTGCTCCAGGTTGTTGTTGATAATATCGCCAGTGTAATTAAAGTCCTGGTTTTGTTCAGTAGTGAAATTTAAAACCCATGCTGGCAAAAGAACTTCCTGTATTGAAGCAACCGGGCTTGTAAACAGCGTTGAGGCCAACTCCATTTCAATCCAGGTCAGTTCAGGAAATGAAATGAAAATGTCCATCATGTTCCATGAGGAGCTTACAATGCGTTAATTGAATGTCAGTTTGTTTCCCGAATTGGCTGAATTGAAATGGAAGGTGCTACCGCAGTTTGGCCATGAGTCAGGTGGTCTGCAGAGGGAGCAGAAGAGCCGGCATCATCACCTCATTTCCCTCCAAGGCTGCCCTCTCATGGCCCTTGCATCGCTCCACGTCTGTATGTTTCAAATTTAAAGAGCGCTTTCAAGAGCCAGGGAAGGGGGGGGCTGTGGGAAGTGTTTGGGACTGTGTTGTTTAGCGCTCCCCTGTTAGCGTTCCCCTGGCAGGGCCGTGACCTTGCTGGTGTATCTGTGATTTTTGGGGGCGGATGGACTACACTCGCGCTCCTGGATCTGTGTAGGAGTTTTCTGTAAGAAGCAGTTGGGATGAGTCCAAACACGGCGCCCACGGGGTCTGGGTGGTGGGCGCGGCACTTCCGGGTCAGGTGGGTCGAGCGATTCGGTGACCTTGACCTGTGCAGACGGTGCATGCGACTAGGGGGGGGGGGGGGGGGGGGGGGTCTTCCGCGCGCTGTGTGTGCCCCTCCCCACAGGGACCCCATTCGCAGGGTGTCAGCGCAGGGTGTCATGTGCTCCATCCTTCCCCACTCCTAGCATGGAGAGCCGCGTTCGTCAGGGTGATGAGCTGGTGTGAGAGCTCTCCTCGCTGTATGACATTAAAGTGCACCTGCGCTGTTTCTCTCAGACACACGGCAGCTGGGAGCTTGACATTTTCTGTAAATGCAAGAAAAAAAAGAACCCAAAAGTACCCAAAAGCTTGCTTGGATGAACCAAAGACATAGATTCATTCTCCATGGCCGATTGGCTTGGACTTATAAAGCATTTGATGCGCCCAATAAAACACTCTGACTGAAGCCGACTTTCTTACAGGGAAGTGGCCTAGGTGGCCATTCAGGTGCTGAATGGCAGTGATGATTGCTGCTGCCAGTGACAGATGTCAGCTACTAAGGCTGTGATGGCCAGCCTCTCGTTCACAAGTAACACGCTGGCCTTCTTCACTGGCTGATACATTCACTAAGCTCTTAGTAACTTGTTAGCTGTGTTCATTGTTCCGTCCCACTGACCAGTTTTTTGACGCTGAGGCTTGAAGAGCCCCTGTTCTAACATTTCCTTTTCTTGCCCAGAATTGACCACCCCTCCCTACTCCACAGCACTGCCCCCCTGCCCCATTTCCTACACTAAGGGGAATAGCCACTCCCCCTTCATCCCTCCCTGTGCTTGGACTCCACCCTTCCCTGTGACTCCACCCCTTCCTGTGCTTGGACTCCACCTCTTCCTGTGCTTGGACTCGACCTTATTTTCCCCTGGCCCCTCCCCCTGTCTCTTTGTGCCAGGTGCAGATGCTCAGTGGCTACTGCCCTTTGGAAAAGAGAAGGCGTTCAGACAAATCAAGGAATGCCTCCATCCCATCACCCCATCCCACCTACACCCACAGATGCAGCAACCTCCACCATTAGTGCCCTTATAGCCCACCACAGATACATACTCTGCAGGTGAGCACCCACCCACTCACACCCATAGACACACACATGAACACATGCACACACACTCATACACACACACACACACGCACACACAGAAACATACATCATGCAATCATGAGAACAGACATGTCCACAAACACAGACAAGTACTCCTCGAAGCGGGAAATCCTGAGGATTCTGTCTGTGCAGGGATTTAAACGGGCCAGTCTGTGTGTGTGTTTGCTTATGTGAGTGTGTTTGAGAAAGACATGTGTGTATATGTGTATGTGTGGACATGTGCATGTCTATACATGTATGCATACCTTTGCATGTGTTTGCATGAGTGTGAATGAGTACTTGCCTGTATGTTTGAGGATGTGTGTTGGTATCAGTGTATGTGACTATATGTATGTGAGTGAATGTGAAAGTGTTTACTGTGTGTGGCAGCATCTGTGTGTGTGGATGTCCAAGTGTGTGTGTGTGTGTGTGTTTATGAGTGGGAGCGTGCATGTTAAAATAAGTGCTTTTTTGCATGTGAGTGTGCGTGTGAGTGTTGGGTGGGTAAATCAGGGAATGGATGTAGCACAGGAAACAGCGTGTGAGGAGAGGGAAGGCGAGGGGGGGGGTGGTGTGAGAGAGGAAAGGAGAGAAGAGAGAGTGAGGGGGAGGGGAGGAGAGGTGAGGGGAGGGGGATGGGGGGAGGAGGAGTGAGAGCTGGAGGCTGATCTCTCCTGGCTCAGGATGGGGTACCCGACTGCTGCCAGCTGTCTGTCGGTGGGCAGCAGTCATGTGACACAGCTCTGGAAACAGCGACATCACAGGATCAGTTACCGCAGGAGGCGGGGGGGGGGCTGGGGGCTGGGGGGGTGGGCGCAGAAGAGCGTTCTAGACAGTTCTGAGCCGAAATACTCCAGTTGTGTAGCTAATGCGTGTCTGTGTTTTTGTATGTGTTCGGCTCTGTACTGTATGTATGAGAGAGAGAATATGAGAGTAGGTCTACAGTAATTGAGTGTCTGAGTCTGTGTGGTATGAGTGTGTTTTAAGATGGATGAATGCTAAGCCCGGATTCTGCTCTTCCACTGGGGTCTACAAAGAGTGGAAAAGCCATGAGATGGGAAAGAATAGAGATTCGTGGGTGCTGTGGGTTCAGTGTGTGTGTGTGTGTGTGTGTATGTGCACGCGAGTGTGTGTGTGTATGTGTCTGTGTTCATGTGTGCATGTGTGTGCGTGTGCGTGCGTGCATGCATGTGCATGTCTGTGCACAAGTATTTATGTGGTTGTGATTATGCGTGTATGCGGATGTGACTGCGTGTATGTGGTTGTGAATATGCGTGTATGCGGATGTGACTGCGTGTATGTGGTTGTGAATATGCGTGTATGCGGATGTGGCTATGTGTTTATGTGGATGTATCTATGCATGTGTGCCTTGGTGTGTGCTATGAGTGACTATGCATAATTGTGTGAGTCTTGGGGGGAGCATAGTAATTATGTGAATATTTGTCCATCATTGGATATTCATGAACATTTCCTTTTTTTCTTCCCATGCCACAGATACACAAATATATGAATCTCGTCAGTCTTCCCCTTAGCTTATTTCTCTCCCTCTACCTGTCCATCCTTTATGTGGTCCATCCATCTGCTTTTTGTCCATCCCTTCCTCAATGTTTCTGTTTGTCTCTGTCCTCGCTTCTCCCCTTATCCATAGTGGAGGTTTCACTGCCGCCCCCTGGTGACCATTAGCCTGAACTAAACAAAAACTGTCACAGACCAAAACATTCTTCCTTTCATTGAATATGCACTTATTCGGTCCTCTCTGTGTTTCTATAAGTGCAGATCTATCATAATTATTTATTATCCTCCTTGTAATTGTTTTAAAACCAAGGCTCCTGTTCCGTCTTTGTGACACATGAAATGCGACACACTTCCTTAGCTCTTCCGGGGATCTGGACTACTCTATATTTAATGGAGTTAGGCCAATATGGGGATACTGCTTCTGAACCCCCAAAACATTAATGACAGTAACTCCTTAATGGTAGACATGAATTCATCTTTCAAAACTGATTCAATGAAATGAGTTTAGATCCAGTTTTTCTATTTAATGACACATTTCTTCCATTTTAAATAATTATATTTTTATTCATCGTATAATTTGTTGCTTTATTTCTCTAAAAACATATTGTTCATTGAGGGCACAGATGTGAAGCTAATTCTATTTGCCCAGTGTCTAAGACCACACTAAAATGTCTGTGAGGGATCATCTCATCACAGTATTCAAAGAGGATTTTTCATCTGTGGGCCAGACATGTATGCAGACCTGGCAGCCTTAGAAGCTGGCAGGAAAATACAGTTTTTGCAGGACACAGCATTCCCTTGTTCCCTTGTCTGAGGTCATAGGTCAGGCCCATACTATCCACATCTTCTTTGAGTGCTTTGGTCACCATTCCTACCTTCCCCTCTGATTTGGTTGCACCTATCAGCTGAGGCTTCTTGGAGACTTTCACACTTGGTGTCATCAGCTTTGTATAACATCAGAACCTTTTTATTCACGATTTTATGAAAGTGACAGAGTGGCGTCCATATGACAAACCAGTGTGAGAATATGTCTCACTTAGAACTGTCATTTCGGGAAGTCAGAACACCACTCTGAGAGTGCATTTTGCACCCTTTCGCAGTGAGGGCGTATTACAGTCAGGACTGCTGAACTCGAACATCATTTTCAAAGTGATGTCCATGTTGCTGTTCCGTTGTTTCCTTTTAGAAAGTAAGAAGAAGAAGTAACATTTGAACATCTTTTTATCCCCTTACCTTTTCCTTGTCTCCCAATCTGAAATGGCCCAAAATGTTCCCTGTCAATTTAAGAGGCCAGACTGGCGCTCCTGTCCTGCTGAGAACTGAGCAGAGGAGCTACTGCCATCACTTGGGCAGAAACCGGGCTCCTGAAACCCTGTACCTCAAGGCAGGCCTTAAACTAAATTTTATTCCCCCCCCCTCACCTTTCCCCCCCTGTGGATCGAGGGGCACTGTTGCTCTCCTCTCTTGGGCTCTATCCAGTGACAGCGCCCCCCCCCCCCCCCTTCCGTCTCCAGGCTATGACCATGCAATGCTCTGCAAGGCTGCCAGCCACTACTGCTACTTCCACACATTCAGTTCCAGGCAGAGAGAAAGAAAGTTCATGTTTATTTGTTTCCTCAGTTCTCCCTCACACTATCTCTTATGAAGTCCCTATGCAGTGCTTATTTATCTCTTTTAAGAACAGTGTATTATCTCCTGCTGCTCAGCTTTCAGAGAGTGTTTCTCTCTCGCTTCACTCATGTAGTAAAGCTATAACACAGGCTTGAAGCAGGATTTCACATATTCACACTGTCCCTGATTATTTTCCTTGTAGCTGATATTTGCACCTTTATTTTTATTTTGGGTTTCCATGTGAATTATTTTATACTTCTTTCTTGATAGTCCCAAAATTTTAAAGTGTGTTTAACGCAGATAGGTGTAATCCTTAGACTAAACTTTTCAGTGTAATGCAATGATATTGCACAGCATAAAAATAATTTGCTTCTAGGATACGTTTTATACAGCATGTAGATTCTATAAATAATGTCGTTTTTAACTGTTATTAAAAACCATTTAAAAGCGGTTTCTTTGTACATGTTCACGCTGTCATTTATAGACTGTAGAATAAATTATTTTGTTTTTATAAAGTGGTCATCTAATGTATGTACGGTATGTCCGTGAAGCTCGAATGAATGGCTATAGGAAAGGATGTTGCACACACAGTGTTTCACAATTTGCAGAGTTTTTGAACTGCAAGACCTCTGAAAGTCTAAACTCTGGCCAACTGACAGATTGCTGCACTGGTGAAAGCAACTTTATGAATTTGCTGCTTCGCTGGGTACTTTTTGTGTTTTTGAAATCAAATGAATAGTACGTTTTGCATGGAGAAGATTTAAATGAATTTCACTTGTATTGAGCCAAAATGAGTGTATGGCCTTTCCGGGCTTTTTTTTTCATTCTGTATACTTGTAGTTATTTGAAAGATAAAAATCTAGAATCATTTTGTTCTTCTCCCAGATAGCAAGCAGCTGCAGACTTCAGGCCAGAATTGGCCCAGATCTGGCCCAGAGTTGTTTGGTATCTGGGAATGTATTATTCGTGTGCAAAATTGTTCACCTTAAAACTTTTTGAGCTTATTACATGTGGACACACAATGCATATAAAATTTTGAAATGGCAGTGATTTGTATATTTCCAAATCTAATAAGACAAACAGTACACCTCGAGTAATCAGCTGCCATGAATTCACATAAGATCAGTATGAAATTTAGCCCGCTTCATCCGTGAGCCTGCGAATTTCCTAAAATAAGGTGTTCGGTTGTTTGGACAGGCTGCTTCAAGGTCAAAGGTGAGTTTAACAGCTTAATTGCTCCATATCACTACATGTTTCCCTTGAACCCATGACTTACAAAGGTGTGTTGGTACCGTGCATCACACTGTAAGTGTTGGATAGAGATGAGCATTATAGTGGACATGATGGGGGGGTTGGTGCAGACCCTCGATGGGGGTGGAGCCAGGTTTGTGTCATGACCTCAGGTGGGCTTGCTTCCACATGCCTTAGAGATTCAGACGCCTCAGTGTGGCAGCAGACAACTGCTCTGTGCCTGAAGTCCACTGCAGGGGACGTAATGTGTTTGCCAGAGCCGAGCTCCAGCGCATTCCTGCCCTCGCGCCTCTTTCCCGCGACCAGGCACTGTGTTATATACGCGTCACATGATGCCGCGTGCCGTCTTAAACACAGAAACGTCTCTTTCTTTGGTGTCCTTGGGCCGCCTATAGCAGAACATTGGATTGTAACAATAGCCTCTGTCTCCATCACAGTCTGTGGCTTAAAACCATAGCGACAGTAATGAGCCAATCACGTCTCGGCCCATGCAGTCATTATTGACTTAGAAGACTTCGAGGGGACTTGCAGCTTATACTTTCATTAGAAAATGATTGCACTGCATCACTGGAATATGCCTTTGTTCATCAATGCATTTGTTTTTCATTTAATAATGTTTTGCATGTCAAGCTGTGTATATTGATGAGTGGACAGAGGCTCTTGGCCATTAATGCGTTTATTACCGATGTATTTGATGTACCGTGAGCTTATTAAACACATTGGATAATTTGGGCTAATTTTCATTAATTCTGGTTTTGAAGCCAACCTTCAGTTCAAAGTCCTCAATCACCCTGCTTACATCCTTCATTATCAAAATTAAATATTAATCATTCTGAAGATGTTGAAATGAAAAAGACCCACTGGGGACTCCAGAAAGGAACAGAATGCAGGGGAGTTCCTCTTTGGTTCAGTGGTGTGCACTGGATACAGTCGCATTTGTCTTCTGGAAACAGGCAGGAGGTGAGGTCTATAAACTCCAGCGGGAGTCTGTGGAGTATCAAAGCACTCCGCACAGAGTCCAGGCTTGCATCTTTGCTTGGTCTTGCTATCAGCAACTGCAGATTCCGTACTGTCCTCCAACGGTCTGGCTGTATTGAATGACTTTCCCCAACAAAATGAAACCATTATTCCATTATTGGTCTTTGCCTGTTTGTTACTGTCCATGCTTCCTCGGTGGCAATGTGATGCAATGTCAGTTATAAACTGACTAATAAAATATCCTGACAGCATTGTGTATTGTAATTGACTTATGTTCTCCCTGTCCTCAGGAGCATCAACTACAATGGCAGGAACCGTGGAGGACAAGGTAATGTTCCCCGTCTCTGTACACAGCATCTGTTGCCCTCTCGAATAACGTTCTACAGCAGGGCTGCCCAACCCTGTTCCTGGAGATCTACAGACCTGTAGATTTTCACTCCAACCCTAACAAAGCACACCTCATTCAACAGCTAGAGATCTCGCTGAGCTGCTAATTAGTAGAATCAGGTGTGTAGAATTAGCGTGGAAATGAAAACCTGCAGGAACAGGGTTGGGCTGTCCTGTTCTATAGCATGGGAGACAAGTCAATGGGAGCTTTGTTGGTTCCATAAGTCTGCAGTTATCACTTATTAATCTCTCATCTCTCATTCAGACATTACATGGGCCTTGTGTAGGTGTGTTGTTACATTTACTGTAATTATTATTATTGCTGTTGATGTTGTTGTCATTGATTGTGCTTGAATATTATGCTTGTGTTCTGGATAAGCTGGTCTAATTCTCATAGCTATAATTTACCCTGTCTCTTTTGTGTAGATTCGTGTTTCCACCTGCTAGACCTCCAGGGGTCCCACCAGCCCATCTTCCGTGAGGCTGCCACAGTCCCCTCATCACCCAACCGCATCGCCGTCCCGTGCAGGAAGCAGGAGAGAAGGGGAGCGGTGCCAGGGCGGGACGGGTAGAAACCGCTGCACAGACCCCGGGCACGTTCTGAGGGTCGCCATCCCCCGGGGCGGCAGGGGCGAGAGCGCAGAGGACAGAAACGGCGGGAGCCACGGCGTGTTGAAAGGCGACGGGAGTGAAGACCAGGCCGCGAGCGACAGCGTCGAGGGTCGGGGTGGGCTTTCCCAGCCCATGAGCCGCCTGTCGGGGCGCCTGCGCTCAGGGGGCGTGCGTCTCAGCTGCGGGCTGCTCGCCGAGGACGACTGCTTGGAGCTGGAGGGCCCGGCGGGTTGGGGGGGTGACGGGGGCCATGCGGGGGCCACCGGAGGGGCCCCTGCAACAGCCTCTGGGGCCTCCCTCCATTATGGCTTCTTCTCCTCCCCCTCCCTGGCCAACGGCCTGCGCAGCCCGGAGGACCAGCTGCACAGGAGGCCCAGGATCGGGGCCAGGAGGCGCAGGCAGCCCGGGCAGCTGGAGCAGCCAGAGCAGTCTGAATTCCCGCTGCAGCTGGAGCAGCTGGAGCAGCTGGAGCAGCTCCCCCAGACGTGCCCAGAGCAACAAATTCAGGGGCAAGTGGGTACAGACTCCTCCCCCCTAACAAATCAGCCCACTGTGGTGCCCCCACAGATTCTCACTGGATCCCCTCACCCTGAGGTCTACTCAACTTCTTCACAGCCCCACCCCCTTCCGTACTACCCTCCCACCCCCCATAACCCCCCTGAGAGGGACATAGACACTCAGGCCTGCCCGATCACTGCAGCCTCCCCGCCAAGGCCCGCCCCCATCCCTAACCCCATACTAGCCCCGTCTGTCGTCCCTGTCCCAGCAGAGGGGGAGAGGAAGTATGCCCTGCGCAGCTCCGGACGCCCACGCTTCCCCTGCAGGCTGCGCAAGTCCTCGCGCCTTCGCCGACCCATGGAGGACGAGGACAGGAGGGAGGAAAGGGAGGATGAGGTGGCACAGGAGGAGGAGAAGATGTGGAAGGGTGAGGCTTTGGGGCTGGGGCTTGGGCTGGGGCTGGGGGAAGAGTCCCTCCTGCCGGAGGGGGCCAGTATGTCCGGCGAGCTTCGGCCTATGCCCCAGGCTGCCGCACTGGGCAGGATGGAAATGTCGGCCCCCGAACCGACCCAGCAGGCCCCTGGCTCCCCCTCGTCCCGCGGTCGGCGCAGGGGGAGGTGCGTGGGCGTGCGCAAGATTGTGGTGAAAGTGGCCCGAATACCAGTCAGCCTGAGCCGTCGCCAGAAAAGCTATAAGATCTCGTCCATGGAGGCTCCCGCACAGCTGACGGGGCAGGAGGGGGGCAGGGGGCCCGGGGCGGAGGGCTGCGAGGGGGCAGGTGGTGCCGAAAGCGGGGCTGTGGCCCCCCGAGAGCCGACCGCGCTGCTGAAGATGAAGAACAACGGGAAAAGCGTGATGGTGATGTTCCCGCCGGGAGAGCTACCGGTCATCCTGAAGCGCCGCCGCGGCCGTCCGCCCAAGCAGGTCCTGCCGGGCCAGCCGGACCCCCGCGAGGTCCGAGCCAACGTGGCCAACACTGGGGAGCCCAAAAAGCAGAGGCGCCGCCGGCGGGTCAAGCTGCCCTCCCCGCAGCCCTCCTACGTGGCCGACACCAACGACGTAAAGGCCGAATACGGCGATGTGCTGTCCAAGCTGGCCTTCCTCAACCGCCAGCCCCCGGCCACGGGACGCTGCTCCCCTCCCCGCTGCTGGACCCCCAGCGAGCCCGAATCCTTCCACACCCCCCCGGAGAACCCCGGGATCTCCACGCTGCTGCACAGACTCACGGGGTTCCGTCGCAGGGGGGGTCGCGCGGGCTGCACGGGCGCCCGTGGCGGCGGGGTGGCGGGCTCCAGCGAGGCCTTCAAAAGCTCCTTCAGCGACTTCTTCGAGACCATCGGGAAGAAGAGGAAAGTGCCCCCCTCTGAGCCAGGACAGTCCCGCAAACGGGGCAAGGGGGCGGCGGCGGGGCTCAGCCGAGCGGCTCTCCTGGGAGCCGAGCCCGGGGGCCTTGCCCCAGGCGAGAAACCCGTCCGCAAGCGCCGCTCGCGCAAGAACGGGGTGCTGAAGTCAGGGCAGGGGCAGCAGGAGCAGGACGGGGCAAACGGGGGTGGTAGCTGGGCGGTTAAAGGGGGTGACCGGGAGAGGGGTCTGGGGTACCAGGGTTGCTCATCGCCCAGAGGGGGCTTTACCTCCTGTGATATGGGAAAAGGGGGCTTCTACCCCAGCCCAGGGGCGAGTGGGGGTGGGGCAGGGAGTGATGAGGCCCAGGGGCTCTTTGCGGGGTACTTCCGCTCCCTTCTGGACTCTGACGACTCCTCTGACCTGCTGGACATCTCCCTTTCCAGCCCCGCTTCACGCCCCGACTCCCGAAAACTGGGGCCCGGGTACGAGTCCAGCAGCCCTGCACCGAGTCAGCGCTGGTCCCCTGCCTTCCCTAAGAGGACCCCCAAGGGGCCTAGTCCTGCCAACGATGGACCCCTACAGCCGCAATGCAGCACTCCTGGCCGGCCCCCATATAGTTATAGCCTGTCCCAGACCTCTCCCACCACCTCGTTCCCTAAATCTGCACCCCCAACCCTCTCTCTGTCTCGATCACCCAGCTCTCCTCACCCCTCCTCCTCCAGTTTTCCGCAGTACCTCTCCGGCTATAGCAGTGGGCAGCCAGCAGGGGCCGGCAGCGCCACGCCTCAGCAGCAGAGACTGAGCGACTGCAGCTACTCATACGGTGCAGGGCTCGGCAGTGGCAAGGCCGCGTCAGTCTCCCCCGCAGGGCAGTGCCACATGGGCTTTTCCAGCTTTCAGGCTGCTCAGGCTAAGCGGGGCTTTAGCAGCTACCCTGGATCAGCCCACTCAATGCGGGGGGAGCCTGGGCCCTTGGCGGGGCCAGCTTCTCCAGGCGGGAGTTACATGGCTATGGCGAAAAGCCCCTTCCCTTCCTCCTCACCCCCCGAGAGCTGCAGACAGTTCCCTTCTTCTCAGTGGGGATATAGACAGGGGTACCAGGGCTGGGGGAATGATAACTTTGGGCCACACCAGTACCATGTGTACAATGACTATGGCACCAGTGGCAGCCACGAGTCCAAAGACATCTTGGATATTTCAAACTACACACCTCAAAAGGTCAAGCAGAGGTCCTTCTCTGAGACCTTCTCTGAGTCCTCCTCTGACTCCTCTCACCTGGGGCCAGCGGGTGCAAGCATGGGGGGAGGGGGGAGTGGAGGTTACAGACCACGGGACAACCTGCCATCGGGGGAGGTGCAGTCCAGTTTGTCCAGCCTAGAGAAGCTGATGCTGGACTGGCATGAGAGTTCAGCTGGCTCCTCTTACAACTGGAGCCAGAATGTCCTCTTCCAGGGGGGGTCTAAGCCAGGGCGGGGCCGGAGGAAACGGGCAGAGCCCCAGGGAGAGAGGGAGGGCTGCCCCTTAAGTTTCCCGCCAGGCTCACCCTCCAGTTCTCCTTCGCCAGTGCCCGGTTCCAAACGTAGCCCAATGGCCGCTCGTCAGTCACGGGGGCCGAGGGGCAGGGGGGGGTTCTCTTCCTGTCAGCGCGAGAGAGCACCCCCAGGGAAGCCGAAACCCCAGAAGTCCCCTGCCTCTGTGACCCAAGCTGGAGGGGCGGGCCTGTTCCAGGACACACTGGACTATTACAGCGGGGACAGCAGCAGCCTCTCGCCCCTGCCCTCCCAACAGCAGGGCTACAGCATGGAGGTCTGCGAGTACTCCAGCCCCTACTCCGTGCACCCGTCCACACCCTCCTCCGACGAGCGCTTCGCCCAGATTTTCCCCGGCGAGACCGCTGCGCTTTCCCCTGGCATCTCCCTGCAGCCTGACGTCCTGAAGCCGTACCCCAAAGCGGCCCACCCCCCAGCATTCTCTGTGCCCTCCCGGACCTTCTCCCCGAGCTGCTCCCCCACCCCCCGGCTCCTGCCTTCCTGCGGCGCAGCCAACAGCCCCCACCGGGCCCCCAACAAGGACTTCTCACAGTACGACTCCCCCAGTTACTGTGGCTCCCCCTGCTGGTACGGGCAAGGAGGTTCACTGGCCGGCAGCCCGCACAGCTACGAGGCGGACCGCCCTTCTGTGAGCGCCATGCCCCCCCACGCTCGGACTGAGAAAAGGGACCTAAGCCAGGTGGGGGGAGCGGGACTCCGATCGGCACCTCCGACCACTTCTCCTTACCCCACCCCTCTTCATCGAGGCTCCTCCTCTTCGTCCTCCTGTGCCACAGTTGGCCTGGACTCCCCTCTCCCTGAGGACCTGGGTTTCTCCCTGCACCCTGACAGCTACCCCGCATTGGCCCAGCGCTACGCCCCACAGGCGCCCCGCGGTGGCGTATTATGCCAGTTGCTGGATCAGCCCGCCGAAGATGGGTTCACTGTCACCAGCCTGTAGTGCGCACCATTGTGTTCAATGGAGTGGGCCACAGGTGAGGTTAACCAGTAGTGTCCATCGACTTAACTGCATTCTTACATTATGTTAGAAGTCTTACAAGTGTCACGCCTTCATATGGCTATGCTGAATTTTAAAGTTTTAAATGTTATCAATTTACACAGCTAAATGTTTGTGGAAACACCTTTATCTGCAGGTTGCAAGTACAGCACCTTAGCTTCTGCACAATACTACTTTGTAAACTGTTATATGATTTTGTTTATTTTTGGTTTGCTTTACTCATTGATCTAAGCATATTGTTCAAATATTTGAATTTTTAAGGTTCACTGCAGACTGAACTCCCTGTCTTTCTTTTTGTCTTCCTTTTGTTCACACTCAATCTCTTTTTATTTTTATTACACACAGGTGCAATCAATCATGTTTTTTCAGATTTTTAAACTTTTTTTAAGGAGATTGAATTCATGGCAGACTTTTTAAAAAATGAAGATGATAATGATGAAGATATAAGCTGACAACTGTGGACACTTGAAATTAATTTTATTCTCAATGGACACACTTATACGTGCCCCAGCAGTGACAATCAAGCATCAACAGCAGACATACTACACTCTATACACTAAATACATCTGACATGAGTCCATTGCCATACACACACACACTACACATCTATGGGTACACACAAATGAATTGTACATTACAAAGCACGTTCGGATCTATGACTTTAGACATGCTGCACACTACACACTTTACAGTCAGTCACACGCACACACATACACACACACACACACACACAGGTACTCTGCAGCTGGGGGCAGTGGAGTTCCTGGAATGTGGGTGCAGAAGAGGATGAGGAGAATGGTGGCTGGACAGGCGAGAGAAAGAGGCTGATGGACAGACGTGTGGACCCAAAAACACGCAGCGCAGGCTGTCGGCGCACGCGGTCCAGGTATGCAGCACACTTCACACGTAACGGCCCTGACCGCTTCGGTCTTCACCCACAATTCCACGTTTTTCTTCTGCCCACATGCAGAGGGATACAGATGGTTCTAAACTGTACGAGTCTCTCTCTCTTCCTTTCTAGTCTCAATACCATCTCCCATCATGCACCAGGAGTGATGGATGACCTCGCCTCCGACAATCCCTCTCCCTTGCAGCCTCTGCCACCTAGCAACCAGCAACAATCCCCCCTCCCCCTCCTCCTCCACTCCCCAGAGCTGTGGACTCTATGCTCATATGATACCAGCATCTGTACATAGACTTCAACAAGAGGAGAAGAGGACTGATATGTGATGTTATGAAAGTAATGTGACATATGCACTGAAAAGGCTTCTTTGCGTTTGTTGTAAGGGGGCTCTGTTGCTCTGGAAAGGAGCCCTGTGTACATACCTGGTTTTCTTCAGCGGGCAGGGGGTGATTGCCCTTCTGCCTGTTTCCCTTCTAGCGGGCGTGTGCCCCTCTCCCCCAGTCATCTCCTGTGCTTACTGTAGCGTGGACTGCAGCATGGTCTCACTCTGTAGATTTTGTTTGTTTGTTCATTTGTTTGTTGGTATGTTTTTTTTTTTTTAAGGAAAAAAAAATGACACAAATATGATGTGCTCACCCCCAAAGAAACGGACTTGTGATTGTGTACATACCCCTGTGGGTGCAGGGCGTGGAGAGAGAGAGAAAGAGAGAGAGAGCGAGAGAGAGAGAAAGAGAGAGAGAGAGAGAGAGAAAGAAAGAGAGAGAGAACGAGAGAACGAGAGAGAGAGTGAGAGAGAGAGAGAGAAAGAAAAGAGAGAGAGAACGAGAGAGAGAGAGAGAGCGAGAGACTGAGTAGGTCCGTGGCTCCGGTCCAATGAGGGAGGCAAGTTCTGGATCTCAGGGTGTGGACTGGACTGCCTTCTCTTCTCTTCTTGTCTTGGCTTTTCTTTCACTCTCTACTCTGTTTCCTTTTCCTGGTCTCCTAACTGTGTTGTATGGTGATTTGTGCAATGGAATATTGTATTTGTCTGTTACATATCATGTATCTGAGGTGCAAATATTTAAATACACATTTGGTTCCAACCATTGCTAATCCCTGACTGGACTGATATTAATGTTGTGGGGGGGGGGGGGGGGGGGTGATCTTGTTGGTATAATGAAGGTAGGTCTTCTGTGGCTTTCAAACCATGGCCCTGGGTGGCTGTTTCACACAACAGACACACAATTAGGTCTGTGAGCTAAATACCAAGGTCCTTATGCTAATCACACCTTTTTATGCACTAATAGCACTATTATTGCTTCTCTAAGCTGGGTGACATCACAATCCTGTAGCGGATGATCACTTGCTACCTGAAGTCTCTGACTTATCAGTCTTATCAGTTTACTTCTTTGGGGGAGGGAGCGAGGCCTGTGGGCCTCTCATGTGCGCTTATGTACCCCATGGTTTGGGGTCCTTTTTGGTACCTACGGTCTGCCTGTGCCAGCTGCGTCAGCTGCACAGTGGCTGCGCAGCTCATGGACTGCACTAGTGAAAACAAGTAGCGCGTAGCTACACCCTTCTTTTTCCCTCCTTGCTTTGCTGGAATGGGGGATAGATGTCGCAGTGATAGGAAGTCTGCTGTCACAGGGATGTTGCAACAGTTGGATGGACTAACAAATGTGACTGGCCATTCCAAATGTAAGAAATCAATCTTAAATTGGGACTATAAAAAATTAGAGGAAAAATATTATATTCCTTCCAGTGCCTCGGTTAAGATGAACGTGAAACTTGAGAAAATGTGCTGCTCAACAGGCGCATCCATTTACAACATGGCTCTGTGCAGATCTGCTAATCTTCATATCATACCGCTGCCTCGGTCTAATCAACTGTGTCCAGAATCTCCCCATACAATGACCTGAGAAAACTGAGCAGCACCAGCTCTGAACTGATGCCTGAGAACTAGCTAATAGCGTTCACTGAGCTAGCAAACATGCAATGCCATGTGTTGCAACATGGTTAGCATCTGTCAAGACCACTCTTACAGTCACCCCCTTATGATGGTCAAAGATAAGCAGGTAGAATCTGGCTGGAAACGTGCAATACTGTTAGAAATAGCTGTATATTCAAAAGTCTCTACTAATTTGTCAGGAAATATTTATGTTCATAATCCAATAATAAATGAAGGCCAAGACCATTTTGAACATTTAATATAATCTGACAGCTTTCAGTTCTTGATTTTATTGAACACATTTTCTTTTTTAATAAAAAAAACTTGAAGAAAAAAATGAAATAATAATATAAATAGTATGACATTTTTATTAATAATAATAATAATAATAATAATAATAATAATAATAATTTAAAAGTATTTTGCCCAACAGCACTATGTCACGTGATCTATATGCTTTGCATTGTAAAACACGACGTATTTACGGTATCAGGAAGATTTTGGGAAGATTCGTGTTTTGCTTCTCCTGCGCTGCCGTGACTGCGTATAAGTACCAATAATATTCGGAGTGAGGGAGACCGCGCTCCTAACGTTTCTGATTTTAGCGCAACAAAAGGATACTCCACGGAAGAGCCGTAGCCTACAACGTCTGTTTTTTCCGTTGTTACGACTGAAATCGTCTATGTGTTGTGTGTGCGTGGCCTAGTGCACCACTCTAACATCGCATTAATTACACCGATTGTGGCCGTTGCAGGGTGTGTGGAGATAGCATTAACGACTGCTTTTGGACGGATAGGGCTCGATTAGTATTCTGGCCAGGAAAGCGCCGCTCAGGCAGTTGGAACGCGGCACTTCTGTTCTGTTGGCGTCAGACATTCTAATGAGAGCACACAGAGCTCGGGTTCAATCGGGGACACGAGCCGAGCGGGCTGCCATGCAGAAGGAAACGGAACACGGCAACAGAACTGAGCTATAGCCGCCGCACACAGTCTGCCTCTCCCGCAATGTCTCGGTTAACTGCTCATAACGAGCACGATGTCGGTATTATCGATTTGTTATAATTGTGAATACGTGTCTGTTTATGTAATTGTTTAATCAAAATATCATGCGTTGTTTTTGGAATATTTTAAGAAGAAAAGCGTGGATTGTGACGTTGAATATAACAGCAGCTCTATTTAATGTTATCTGTGAAATAAATCCGTCCACATTCGGTGAGCTGCAGCACCACGTCGCCCTGCAGCTCCGCCTCTCAATTTAAACGGATTGCTGGTTTCGTCTGCCCCCTGTCGTCCAGACGTAGCCTATGAAGATATCTGTATTCTGTTTGTATTTCTGTTTGAGTAAATCCAAATCCATGATTATCATATGCCCATATATAGGTAATTACAGATCAAGGTCTGATAGTGGAGTTGTCATGAGAATTTCTCACTCAGTATCCATGCATGGATGATAGGCCTGTGCTTGCACAATGAGGAACAGAAGTTTATGGGTTTGAAATATCCATCTGACAATTAGAGATATTTAAACGGCATGTTTACAAATAAGTTCTAACACAATTAATTATAATATGGCACATGTATATTAAATTGTATCATAGCCGTTGGTGTAATCAACCCACACCGTCACTCTCTTTAAAATGTCCGGTATTTTGCACCTAACTGCTTTAGGCACACGTGGGTCTATTTTGGGGTTTCAATCACGGGCTAGCAAAATTGGGCCAATCTACAGATTTCCAAGCCGTGAGTTCTCATCACTTGAAATATTCCTCCAAGTAAACTCACGTGAATCAAAGTTTTAAAAAAAATTATTTTATTATTATTATTATTATTTACATGTAGCCAACAGCAGCTCTGTACGGGTGCCGTGCAGACATGTGAGAGGCATTTAGCATCACGCAAGGGAATGCTACCATTAGTTATGGCCATGGTCTTTGTAAGTCACTATTCTATTCTTATTATTGTTAGTTGTGGATAGCCTGAATTTTTTAGTTGTCAGATGGTGTGTGGCCGCGTAGCTACTGACCGTCAAGTCAAACACGTTCTCTGTCACGACCGTGTCCCTTTTGTCTGACGGCCAAGTTCTGTTATGGCACAAGCTAACACTGTTTAGCCGTTGTGGTATGCGCATTTAACCTAGTTATTAAGCATAGCTTTTCAATTTTGGACAATGTTCAACCAGGGTTGAGAAGAATGAATCGGAATCTGCTGTAGTCTGGACACACAAAAGTTAAACGAGGTCAAAACAAGTTTCTCGTAAAACGGAGGAGTTAGAAGTAGCCTACTTTCGAATCTGTCCTGACTGTAACATTTCTCAAATTTTATTACTCTTTCAAGGAATGTTGTTGTGTCACCTTTGCCCTCGCAGTGAGGAGGGGGGTGGACGCGGCACACTCATGTTTAGGAATGCTTGGGAAATTTGTGACAGCGCTTGCCCACTCCCACCCCCTGTGTCCGACCACAGACGAGCTGCAGTCTCAGGCCAAGCTGGTCGCTTAATAGGTGGCAGCACAGCGACATGGTCTGTGGAGGGACGGAGGCATGCAAGTCGGAAGCAACAGCGATCTCCGCCGCTTCATCCTGCGGCTCTGCCTCCTTGTCTTGCCACTTTTCCTGGTCCTGCAACTGCTGGTCGGACTGAAGGTGCCGAGTGCTCGCCGAGTCGGTTCCTCAGAAGAATTTGGCTTTACCATCATTAGCATCGCTAGTGGTCGTGGTGCCATCTCGCCGGACAAGAGTTTCCAGGCAAGGGCCGCTGAGAGTGGGGGGCCGGAGTTGTGGGACGAGGAGGTGGGGCCAAGGACGGTCTCTGGCCCGAACGGGTATGAGGATGAAAACGAAATGACCGCACGGCAGGTAATGCGACTTTTCCCTATAACTAAGCCACTTCTTTGACTTAGTATATTTTCTTACACGTTTTTTTGTTCATTTACCTGCCACCACGACAGTAGGTAACGGGTTCCCCTGATGTTCTGGTCGGTGTAAAAAGTCGTTTAAAACCTTTAGAATTGTATTTGCATGTGCATGAGCTGGACCCCCTGCAGTAGGCTGCGACTTCCAACAGCGGCATCTTGCGTGTCTATTCCGTTCAACTTGGCTGCAGCAGTAGTTTATCTTTTTGACTGTTACATTACAGCACGTAGCTGAGAAAACTGCAAACTTAACAAATACAACGCCACTGCACGAGTCGGTTTTGAGAATTTTCTGTCTCTCTTGTCGGGTTTGCAGTGCTAATAGAGAGCCGAGAACGCACACCGAAATTCAGTTTACATCATGGTCTTGGTTATAACTGCTGCATAGGTTACACATATAGCCTCAACAGAGGAGAGGATTGGATGGAGGTGATCAGACCCATGCTCTCTGTAGCTCTGGAATCTCACAGCTGATTCAAATCAGAGAGAGAATGAAGAAGCATTCACTGAGGACAGAATAAATACAGAATCCGGTTCAAACAAACCCCCACCCCATTCCTCTCTCTTGCTGTCTCTCACTTTCTCTCACAGTATCCCCCCCTCCCACCCCTCACCCTCAGGCCAAGTCTTCTGACTCAGGCTTGGCCTGTGACTCATCCCCCTCTTCTCTTTCCCTCCCCCACTAAGGGAAGGGAGAGCTTGTGGGGGGAGGCAGTGTGCAGTGTGAGATGGGGATAATCCCAGGGTTTTTAAACACCAAAAGCCCCCCAGGTGTGAACGGGAGAAACAGAGGAGACAGAGGTTGCAGCCTTCGACCCTGGCCCTGGCAACTCCCTCATTTTTTGCTTGCGGCATCTTTTCTGACCTGTGACCCCCACCTCACCAAAGGAAGTCAGACCAACAGAGAAGGAGGGACGCTCTAAATCTCTCACAGCATGCATGCTCACACACACACGCACACACACACACACACACACACACACACACACACACAAGCACGCACACACAAATGCACACACATACACACACAAATGCACACACACACAGATGCTGTCAACATTCTTTAGATTCCAGTGCTGTATTTATTCTTCAGTCAGTGCGGTCTGACCTTCAGCTGAGCCTTCCAGCTCTTCCAGAATCCCTTGGATCCCTTCTGTCCTTTAGCCATCCCAGCATCCTTTGCAGAAGGTTTAGACCACAGTCAAGAGTGTGGGATGGCATGGTGGCAATAATTCTTTTTCACATGTCATATTCCATTGTTCTTCTTGTTATTAGTGGGTAGCATCAGACCCCTGACCCCATGTAGCTCTGGTGCCAGAAAGCCTGGTGGGGTGGAATGGAACAGAGCAGACTGGGTTGGGGGGGGGGGGGCGGGGGGCACTGCCATCGGCTCCCCTTCTGTGATCTACAGGCATTTATTTATGTGCTCTCACTGTGTGACAGGCCAATTTACCCTCACCCTCACAGTAGTGCTCCCAGCCATCTCTGTGGTCCAAAACATTTACTTTTTAAAAATTATGTAGCATTCCTCTCAACCATTTCCTCTCACTCGTCTGTGTGTGGGCTCGAGTTTGACCCCCCATTCAGGTGTGACGTGTGTCTACAGGGGCGTGCTGGCCGGCAGGTGGAGCTACAGCCTTGGGCGGCTGGGCAGCCATCATTCACAGCAGAAGTGGAGCGATTCATCTCTTATATCACCACCCCGCAGGTACACAAACACTACCTATAGCGCACATGCATGTAGACGTACACACATACCAAATTATGCATGTTCTCTAAGGCACACCTCTCAAGTACACCACAATTTCCTTTACGGTATGGACCCAGAGTTGCAGGAACAACATGAGAGTAGCTCATGGTGAATTACAGTACTTCTCAGTTGGAAATTAATTTGTTCCATTTTGCTGAAGCTGCAAAAAAGCCTCTTTCCTTGGCAGTAAATCCTCCACTTCCTGTCCCCCTGCATCACATGACCTCCCAAATTCCTGTCCTCTGGTGGTACATCAGGGAGAGTGGGTGATATTCTGACCCCACAGTCTGTCTCTAACATGCAGACATCTTTTCTTGCCTACAAGTACATAATCACATTTTTAATCTTCAGGCATTTCTGTCCTGGTGATTGTGTTGTGCTGTTCCTCTTTAGGCGCACTGCACGCAGACGCTTGTTCCAGGTGACCCCCAGGGCGAGCGGACTTCAGAAGGCCTGTGGACTCTGTGTGTGGAGGGCTGGAATCTGCCAGCAGCAAAGCTGCAATCATGTGTTGCTTACTCCTTCAGGTACATATTTACACACTGCAGCATTACAACAGTGATTCACAGTCATACACCAACTGTAATTGGCAGGTCAGCCATCGCACCAAGGACGTATTTTGTGGCGTAAACAGGTACGGTGTGGTGGACTTGTTAAGAAGCAGTGCTCATAGTTTGAATGTTGCCGGTTTCAATATTGGGTGTGGAACATTTGTTCTCAGATCTCCAAACTTGAGTGATGCACTCAACCTCATTTATATTAGTAAAATACCCTGATTGAATAAAATAACAAATTGCTACAAATAGGTCAATGCAATATCTTCCTCATGACATTTCTCCAAGGGCTTTAGTTCTAACTTTAGTTTGAATATTGAGGGGGTTGAAAATCTATAGACCCTGAAAACTGCAGGGGGGTCTGGGGGCATGTTCCCCCAGAATTATTTTTTTAAAAGAACAACTGTGAAATGATCATTTCTGACATTAATTCTAGGGGGAAATACAACAGATTACTGATCAGTTAGGCTGGATGTTTGTCATGGGAAATATTGGCTGAAGTTGTGGAGCAGTCCCAGCAAAGTTGTTGAAAAAGTTGTTTTTTTAAAAAAAGGTAACTAATTAAAATTAATATCTCATGTGCCACAGTGAGAAATTATTGAAATAACATGTGTAACTGTAGCAACAGTAATCGCTACAAGTTACAAAAAATCTTTGGGCAGCTGCCAGAGGCTATAACAGCCTACAAGTAAAATACATTGATAGGCTGGTGTGTTTATTAGCTTAATTCAGTCCATCTTGGATAGAAAGAGCATGCTTTTTTTGCCTTTAACAGAACAAAATAGAGCATGCTCAAATTGCATGACTAAAAAAAAAAACCCTGCTTCCATTTTTTTTTAAATTTTGTTTTGGTACAATGTGTTGTACATTGCAAGGTTTGAGTCTTTGATGAGCGCTGTTGTCACTGATGTTACCATAGTGGGGGCAGGAGCGTTGGGCCGTCAAACTTCTACAGCTGACAAGGACAAGAATCTTGATCCTAACACATTCCAGAATCTGCATATGCTACATTGCCATAGTGTGTTTCTCCGAGCATTTTTCAATAGGCTACTGATAAAATGTAGACCTATATCAATACAGAGTTACCATGCAAAAGTGGAAAGTACTAAAATGGAGGAAATTGTGGAAATTGCAAAACATGGGGGAAAGTCACGGAAACCATGGCACTTACAATTTCCATGACAAACACCCAACCTTACTGATTAGTATATCCCATTCACATCATGAAATCACTGTTTTTATTATATGAAAATACATATTTTTCTCAACATCATCCTATTTATTGGGGGGTTATTTGGCCTGTTTTGTAATATTGGGGGGCTTGTAACCTCCCTATACCACCCCATAAATTACGCCCTTGGCATTTCTCAGTAACAAAGAACACACCGACTACTGTGCAAAAGAAGGCAGAAGACTGTAAACACTGTACTAGGTTTAACAGGAGCTATGAACTTTGCAGTTAGCAAGTTCATTTGAAAACAGAATGTACTGCATGTACCTATTACATTTTAACCTTCTGATACCCTACTTTCTGAACAATGGAAAAATTCTGAAAAACTGAAGTCAGAAAATGAGTCTATAAATATTCATATATTCTAACCTGCCTAATTGCCATATCTCAGTTGTTTGTGCAATATGAATCTTCAGAGGCAGTAGAAATTTGTCAGGCTCATCTGTGATTAGTGAAAAGGACTGTTCATTGGGCGCAAGCCTGTCCTTTATCTGTGATCCTACAAAATTTACCTTGAGTTCTTTGTCTTCTCTTTCCATTTTCTACACCCTTCAATTTGGAATGCTCAATTGTATTCGTCAGCTCTCATTGCTGCAACCTCCACTATCAACTCCGGAGAGCACAGACAAGCATGTACTCTGCAGCATGTGATGCCAGCCGCCACTTCTTAACGCGCAACATTTCAGCTTAATTAAGAAACATCAATAGACCAAGTCTCTATCGCACACGCGCATACTCCCAATACAGAGGAGCTCATTTGTGCCTTTGTTATTTTATGGTGTTTGTTCCTGAGCACTGAACAAATTCCGGAGTGCTCAGAATCTCACTGCCAGAAAATCCCGACCAGCAGCACGTCCTGCAGCCACGTTACCCCCAGCTCTGAAATATGGCTGTTGGTTATCTGTCAAAGCCAAGATTAAATATAAAGGGCCGCTTCTTTCATACGGACCACTAAACGGCCTTTCTGCCTCCAGCCCTTCTGACCTGCTCCATCCTTATCTTCGGACGAGGCATTTAAAGTCACCGGTAGGCCATCACATAACCGTAAAGAGTGAACACCACAGGCTCAAACCCCTGCTTGTTGATTCTGTGCCTCAACATTTTTTTAATGCTTCCCTACTACTTTTTCCCCCATTTTGGAATGGCTGTTGGTATTCATGAGGCCGGCTCGTTGCTGTAGCCTCTGCTGTCAGTCCCGGAGAGCGCAGACACGTGCTCGCCTCTGAAACACACGATGACAAGCCGCTGCTTCGTCTCACGCTGGAGGATGACGCTTCATCGTATCGCACGAGCAGGCACCCAGCTGACCAGCGGGGGTCGCTGGTGAGCAAAGAGAGACAGTGTTCCTGGTCGACCAAATCCTTACCTCGTTGGTCCACATTACGGCCAATTATGCAGCACCCTGTGGGGCCACAGTCAGCACTGGCGTGGCCCCAGACTGATGCGAGACTGTGGGGCCACAGTCAGCACTGGCATAGCCCCAGACTGATGCCAAACTCTGGGGCCACAGTCAGCACTGGCGTAGCCCCAGACTGATGCAGCACCCTGTGGGGCCACAGTCAGTACTGGCGTAGCCCCAGACTGATGCCAGACTGTGGGGCCACAGTCAGCACTGGCGTAGCCCCAGACTGATGCCAGACTGTGGGGCCACAGTCAGCACTGGCGTAGCCCCAGACTGATGCAGCACCCTGTGGGGCCACAGTCAGTACTGGCGTAGCCCCAGACTGATGCCAGACTGTGGGGTCCATCCATGCCCTGGAATAGCGCCTCAGCTAGGATGGGGACCCCCAACAGCCACCACCTCTGAACATTTTTTAAAAGTTCCAAACTATCCAAAATATCCAAACTAATCAGTTTAACCTGGCCTGATTCATACCTGATAACTATTCTCTTTTGGCATTTTATTTTTTCTATGGTATTTTAGTGTTTTATTTCATCTATGGTTCATGCCAATACCGTCTTATATTGATAAGATGTTTTTCTCAGGATGATGATGGTTATTATTATTATTATTATTATTATTATTATTATTATTACTACTACTAATACTACTCTTGTTCATGTCCAACTATTTCTGTTCTCCCTCTCTTTGTCTCCTCAGTTTGGGACAAAAGGACGAGGCGTTTGTGAAGAGGATGTTGTGGGCAGGGTGTGAGGTGCACCAGTTTGACCCAGGCAGGAGGCAGCTGCCTGCTCCCGGCCCGGTCCACCGCCACCACACCTGGCTGGATTGGCGCAGCCCTCGTGACAGCCAGCATGCAGCGCTCAGGGACGCCACGCCCAGAAAGCTTAGCGCCATCATGGATGCACTGGGACATGGCAAGGTAAAGAATTCCTCATCTGACTTTCCGTTTTCATGGCAACAGTGTCCTGTGACACGCAGAGCTGCCATAGCAACAGTGTCCACTTTCTATTGCACTATTCTGGCTTTTCCACAGGGAACTTGGGCTCCTGTCTGGCACAAAAACTGTTGGGGCAGACTGTGTCCACTAGATGGAGTGGCTGTTCAAGAATTATTCTGTTCCTGAGCATAATATTTGCACATAATCTTTGGAAAAATGGGAATTTAATCCTGTTTTTTTTTCTTTGTTTTTCCCTGCGTAAATATTTATAGCACTTCCTAATTGTGCTTCAGTATTGCAGTGATCAGACATAGTCTGTAGGAGTGTATAAATTATTTTTATTTTGCTTCAGGCTGGCCTTAGGCTGCATCAGCATGGCACCTGAATTTGTGTACTGAAGTATTTCAATAACTAAGACACATCACATCTGTCAGACATTGGCTGTCAATATGAGTGTTCTATGGTCAGGGCCCTGGGTTCTTGACCATGCCCTTTGTGTTTACTGAATTATGGATTAAAAAATATAAATGAATTTGGAATGTATATGATATATGTATTGCTTGTAGGGTCTGGATGGATTTATTTTCCTATGGACTTTAACCCTGTCCAATATAGTCACCACACATTTTTCACATAACTAATACAGGAGCATCGTGGAAAGTTATTACATTTTGTATTATCATATTGTTATGAGATTTGAACTTAAATTTCAGACTGTTTTCCACCTGAACAACAGCTTTATTTATATACCACTTTTCATGATTTAGTGTCAATGGATTATGGTTAAAAAAAATTAAAAATTAAAAAAAACATACCAGTTTACAGGTAGTCAACACAATGAGAAATTAAATGACACAGTGAAAGTTACACTTTGAACAATTAGATGTAAAAAGTCACATTTAATTAAAAGACAGTTTATAAAAACAAGTTTTAAAAGGATTTTAAACAAAGGCACAGACATGAATCAGATTTTCTGATCTTGTCCAAAAGACTGTTTCAAATTCTAGGAGCCTTCACTTCAAAAACACAGTTGCTTTTACTTTTTAATGTGGACACTGGAAAAGTCTAAATTCATTTCCAAAAGCTACAGGTAACCAGTGCATGGAGACCATGATAGAGGTAATGTGTGGTCTTGTTGGTCTTTGCCAAAAGTCTAGCTACAAACATTTGCACTTGGTGGCCAGGGTTTCTGTCTTAGACATGGGTTCACAGTTGCAGTAGTCCAATTGTGATGAGATGAATACATGGATGAGTTTCCTTGTGTCGTTAAGTGAAATGAAGGACCTAGCTAGATAAATTCCTGAGTCTTTGGTTTTATCTTTCTTGTATTAGACTTTACTGGACACAGTGCAAAAAATTTACCTTGGAATTTCCCCATATTTTTAATCTGCTATATGTGTTGTGTATGGTGAAGTCTATAAGTATTAATAATAGTAATAATAATAATAATAATAATAATTCTGTTTCCCCACATTGACAATTCAGGTCCAGTTCATCAATGCAGACCTGGAGAGTGCAGAATGGAAAGTTCTGGAGAGCTGGGTCATGGACGGCACCCTGGGTCGGATCCAGCAGCTGGTTCTGACAGTACACCTGCAATGGGCCGGTTTTGAGGTCGGAGGCAATAATGCAGAGGTGATAAGGTTCTGGTACAGCGTGATTCAGGCACTGCACATGGCCGGGTTCCGCCTGCTGCACAGCTTCCAAGGACCGGGTCAGACCATACTGGGGCATACTCTGCCAGACATGCACAGCACCTACACTCTAAGTTGGGTCAACACCAGGGCACACCACTAAGTCTTACTTTCTCCAAAAAAATTATTAAACATCTTCAGGGATCCATACACGAAATGCAACCGTGACAAGTTTTTGCCAGTGTTTTGTTGCAGCTCTGAATTTCGTGAGCTTTCTCCTGTTATGTCGCGGTTGTCGCATCCCAGAACTGAACATCATGTACTGCAGATTAAGTACCAGAGCCTAGCAGGTGCTACTGCCTCTAGTGCCAGTGGGCGGTATTGTCGTTACTTTGTCCTGCCCCACGTCCTAAGGGAGTGGAATGTTTGAGACATCGGAATGTTTTGACCTCATGTGGGATCTGTGGCCGATGAAGTGGAGACCGAGTTTTCATACACGAGGAACTTTTTCGTGTCTAATTTAAAATGGTGTCAAATAATCGGTGGCGGTTTTTGAGCTGAAAATTTGGTGGGGCAGACAACTTTCCTTTAAACTGATCGTTGGTCTCGAACTGTTTTGATTAATCACTGTATTGATAATAAAGAAAAATGACAGAACAGGTTGAAATCAATAATCAGTTTAAGGGGAAGTTTTCTGCCCCACCAATTTTAAACTCACCACCGACCACTGCAAATAATCTCTTGGAAGTTTGAATTGTTCCAAATGTGTTTCTGATTTGTGTACATTTTGTAAATGTGTGCCGTTTGTGATGCCTAAATAAAAATCTGCCTTGGAAGGTTCGCAAAAATGAATGGCGAACTAATTTTGTTCTTTGTCAAGAAATTTGTGAGCAACCCGATCACAGTAATGGAGAATAATTTTCGAAATCGTCAAATTTGTTAAAAGCGTGTCGTCACCTTCTTTAAAAATCACATTATATGTCAAGGCTATGTCATTAGGATATTTTACATTGACAAAGCAATATGCTCTACGCAAGTGGAGCATTACACCGGCATAAGTGCGCAACTGCATGTGTTATTGCTGAACTCCTCTGAAGGTCCGCCGCAGGTTGGAGTGAGGCTACTTACAGTTCGGGAAGCACCATTTGTCTCGAGCAGCTGCACGAGACGAAAGAAGTAGTATACGACATACACGGGTGTGGCTGTGTCCACCGACTGTTGTAAGCGGCTGCCAGTCTATGCAGTTTTTTTCTTTCTTTTTTTTACGCAACTATAATCCCATGAGTAGAAATCGTGTTTGTAAACTAGGCTGCATATGTGCATTGCAACACCTTGTAAGAAGTCTTCCCCAGCATTTGTCCAGACACGTCCGAGTTTGAGGAATGCCACCCCCTGGCTCATTCTCAGTGAACGCTAGGCGAAAACCATGAACAGATGTTTACGACTCATTAGGGTGGAGTTACGTATTTTAAGTCCAAATTTCCATATCCGGCCTTCAGACCGAAACTGATGGGGTTAGGGGCCAATGGTACACAGACATTCCTCTGAGTCGTCCAATCAAAAGTATACAAATCTGGGACTTTACTTCCTCTTCTGCTTGATCGTAGCACTTACAGTCATTGTAGACATTTTTAATGGTGCCAAAAGATTCCGGACATAAGGCGCAGAATGAGAACAGTTCTCATGTGAAAATCAAGATTTTCTTGAGTAATACCACGTTTTCATATTGACGGTAGGAGTCGTGTCTGTCCTCAGCTTTTGATTTAACAAGTTAACATTTACAGAAGTGTCAGATTGTGTCCGTCGTGTAGTTGCTGCCAGAATTATGGGTGGTTACAATTTACTTCCTGCTAAATTGTAGCTAGGCCTTGAACTGTATAATTCCTTAGCTAAAAGTTTGTTCGCGAGTTAGCACTAATTTGAGTAATTGTTTTACATGCGAAAGACGGCTATTTCGCGTAAGTCATTTATTATTAAGATGAAATATATTGAATCAAGTTACCCTTTCATAAGTTTTTTCGTCTTGTTAGCTCGCTGGCTAACTCTGTACCCAGTAATGATACTGAAGTTAGCTACCCAGTTATGTTGCCTGTCCAATTGGGCCGGAAAGTTGTCTGAATAACAGTGTTCTTAGCAACTTGGTTTCCGTGTTTTCGCTGTTAGGGTATCTACATTGGGACCAGAGCACTAGCCTATATTGTTAATACTTTGCTCGAAAGCAAGCCATCATCCTCACAGAAGTTATTCAAGATTTCCAAGTTAACTAAGCGAAGTTAGCCAACCCAATAGGCCATATGCAAGCCACGTATTTACCCGCTAACCATGCTACCGTTTTCTTTTTAGCGAGCAAATTGATACGTGTTGGGTGGGTTTTTTTCTATTGTAATAAAACTAGATGCAGTGTTACTTTAGATGATGTTTGTTAGTAACGCATGAATAGGCAACGCGAATGAGGTTTCTATAACACGCAAACTAGCCTACATAGTTTGTGCCCTGTTTTACATTGTAACTTTACAGTCAGTCTTCCTGATGGATACTTTTGAAGCTGTCCGGTTGGCAGCCTTGCTTTCAAAGTATTAGCGTGCAAACGTATGCAACACAAGCGAATAAGCTTAATAAGCAATAACTACTATTTTAATTGAGTCACTATCGGTGTGCAAGTACCCTCTAAGTGTTTTACTCGCTAACCAAGAGAGAGATGACTTTCCTGTATTTGACCAGCTTTAATAACTTTAGATAATGGGTGAAATAGCAATGCCATTAAAAGTTTTAAATATAATGTAATAAATTAGCTAGTCGATAGACTTGTAGCAGAAAGTTGCGCTACCTAAAGGTGAAGCGAGTTTAGATCTCTTTACTTAACCGGGTTTTATTTGAACTTTAATTTGGTTTTGATTATTTCATTTTGTATGCAGTCAGCAAGCTGGAAAATGAATATGCAGATGTGGATTTAACGCGATAATCACGTCCCCCGAGGCCAGGGGATTTACAGCGTCCCCCGCTGGCCCCCAGCGTGTTGTGCAGCTCGGCCGCTTCAGAAGAGATAGAAGTGGGGTGCAGAACCGCTATCGGTGCTGTTTTAGTTCTTCTTCTGTTCAGCGTGTAAGACTGCAGTGCCTCATTGTCTGTCAAGAGGAAGTGTTCAGTTTAGCAAAAAGCTGAGTTTGCAGTGGATGTCCTCTGCAGAGGTCTTGATTGTATGTGTTGTATCCACCCCCCCATGCACACACAGTGAGGATCTCCCATCACAACCACTGTGTGTGAACGCCATGCCGTTGGTGACCCGCAACATCGAGCCTCGGCATCTCTGCCGACAGACCCTCCCCGATGCCATCAAGAGTGAGCTGGAATGCGTGACCAACATCACCCTCGCCAACATCATCCGACAGCTGGGCAGTCTGAGTAAGTCGGGGTGGGGGGGGGGGGGGGGGGGTTAAGTGATATGTTGTTGTGAAGAGATGCGTTTGGACAGCAATGAGGGACTGAGTTCAAGGGAGAGCAGAACGCACAGTGAGCGAGATGGGGGGACAGATAGGGAAAATGTCATTTACGCACTTCTGAAGTGTTGCTTTGTGGTACTACCAACTCATTCCACCGTGCAGGAAGAGGCTAATAACAGAGGTGGCAACCCATTGTGATTTTTTAAATGATTTTTCAGTGTGGGCTATGTGTGTTTCTGGGGGTGGGGACGTTGAGCATGTTTTTTTTTTCTTGATATCTTGTCATATATGTATAAGTGCTTTAGTAACACAACTTCTCTTGAAATAAAATTGGTATTCTTGATACTGCTGAACTAATGAGTCAGACAGAGAGAGAGACCATGCTCATGGCGTGCTGTTGTGCGTGCATATGCGTGTGTGTGTGTGTGTTCAATAGGTAAGTACGCAGAGGATGTTTTCGGGGAGCTCTTCATCCAGGCCAGCACCTTTGCCGTGCGGGTCAACACCCTGGGCGAGAGGGTGGACCGGCTGCAGGTCAAAGTCACCCAGCTGGACCCTAAAGAGGAGGAAGGTAAGACGGAAATGGCGGATACGAGATGTCAGGCTGCAGTGGTTGGTTCCTGTGACAGCTAAAGTTTCTGAAAGTCCAAATCATTTGCAGGCCTGATCTAGCTGCCCTGTGAACTAAAAGATTTTTAATTATCATGATCTTCCCAACCAAGCATATTTGTCCTTAAAATCAGTCCATTTCTAAACAAGATCTCATTTCTTTTTGAGATAGTATGACTTGAAATTAAATTGTATGTATGCAGCACTGTAGATAAGAACAGTCCATTTACCAGGGTGGTTATATTTCCTCTCTGTGTTCCAGTTTCCCTCCAGGCCATCACAACTCGGAAGGCGTTCCGCAGCAACGTGACTCAGGACCAGCAGCTCTTCATCCGACCATCCCTACCCCTCCCAGTGCAGGAGACGTACCTCACCTGTGATGAGCCACCGCCCCTCAACAATCTCAGCATGTACAGGTAATAACCCCGCCTCTCAACAAACACAGCATGTACAGGTATAACCCCGCCCCTCAACAAACACAGTATGTACAGGTATAACCCCGCCCCTCAACAAACTCAGCATGTACAGGTATAACCCCGCCCCTCAACAAACTCAGCATGTACAGGTATAACCCCGCCCCTCAACAAACTCGGTATGTACAGGTAATAACCCCGCCCCTCAACAAACTCAGCATGTACAGGTATAACCCCGCCCCTCAACAAACTCAGCATGTACAGGTATAACCCCGCCCCTCAACAAACTCAGCATGTACAGGTATAACCCCGCCCCTCAACAAACTCAGTATGTACAGGTAATAACCCCGCCCCTCAACAAACTCAGCATGTACAGGTATAACCCTGCCCCTCAACAAACTCAGCATGTACAGGTATAACCCCGCCCCTCAACAAACTCAGTATGTACAGGTAATAACCCCGCCCCTCAACAAACTCAGCATGTACAGGTAATAACCCCGCCCCTCAACAAACTCAGCATGTACAGGTATAACCCCGCCCCTCAACAAACTCAGCATGTACAGGTATAACCCCGCCCCTCAACAAACTCAGCATGTACAGGTAATAACCCCGCCCCTCAACAAACTCAGCATGTACAGGTAATAACCCCGCCCCTCAACAAACTCAGCATGTACAGGTAATAACCCCGCCCCTCAACAATCTCAGCATGTACAGGTAATAACCCCACCCCTCAACAAACTCAGTATGTACAGGTAATAACCCCGCCCCTCAACAAACTCAGCATGTACAGGTATA
>NC_049208.1:25408786-25418786 GCF_013347855.1 Anguilla anguilla
GTAGCTCCGACACCCAACCAAGACTTCAGAAAAAATATGATGTTGGAGAAGCCAGAAGGTCTGTTGTTATGAATTAAAAATATGTATTCAGCTTCAAAATTAAAACATGTTATCTGAGAGAATTTAAATTGGATTCTTTTTTGGTGGTATAATTTTTTTCCTCTTACTAATGTAATTGTTTTTGATATAAACTATTAGTTCCTCCAAGAAAGTTATTTCAAAAATTGTGGCCCATATTGTGGTTCAGAGTACAGAATAAAATTAACTATTTGCAAGTTCCTCATCTTGTTGATAAAAAATACAATTTCCTTTACTTCTATTCATCCAAATTTAAATTTAATGTATTTACTTTGATGTATTCACAGATTTTTATTCACCTCTGACATCTTTTCACTTTTCGGGGATAAAAATGATTGTCTAGTGTAATGTGAAGCCAAGGGGCAGTGTTGGTATGGATATATGAGTGACAGAGAGTGACAGAGAGAGAGAGAGAGAGAGAGAGTGCGTGCTTCACTGTCTGGTCACAGCTCTTCTGCCAGTGAAACAGGAAACTGGCCACCATAGGGCAGGGTGCTATTCTGGGTGCTGTCCACATCACTGTAGCGTGCCAAGCTCAGAGACTGCGGCTTTCACTGCACTGGGCTAATTTCTCTAATTCGTGGACGGTCTGACCCAGGGCTCAGCTCTCCTTTCCAATGAACTGCTTCCTCCTGGGGCAGCAGGTCCAGGGCAGGGTTGGGCCACCAGGACAGTTCTGTAAGCGGAGCAGGTTAGAGATCAACAGTGAGTGCTGCTCTGAGACTAATGAACAGGCTCATGCAGGATTACATACCTGCAGAGACAAAAGCATGCAAGCTTTTCTGTTTCTGAGAATTTACCCAATACCAAAGGCACCTTGCCTTGATACTGTGTTTGTTTTAACTGAATAAATCCCAACACAACGGCGAAGACAAGTAAGCCACTGTGGACAAGGGCAAGAGGTTGAGGAGTCAACAAAAATCTAGAGAAATCGCTATTTGAGCAAAACAGAATGAAGATATTTTTGAGACCAAAAATTTTTGAGAGCAAAAAAAAGGTTTTGGCACCTAAGTGAGTAATGAGTGACTGAAAGTGAGAGTGTGTTGAGGCACTGTTGGGGTGGGGGGGGGGGGGGGGGGCGGGGTGGTGGTGGTGGTGAGAGAGTGAGAGGAATGTTGTGTTCAGCCTTCTATAAATCTAGCCAATTATAGGCCACAAGATGGTTGGCCACTCCTGTGCTAAACTCTAGGGGGTCAACCCTAATGCCTCTTCTGCTATTTCTGCAACTGGAAACTTGCCAGAAAACACACCAGTGTCTTCTGTATGCAAGGTGCGGATTCGCTTCTAAAGTCAACACAGGCCAATTCTTCGGAATTATTTTTTTATTTGCAAGGCCGTTGTTTCCTACATTATTTCTCTCAATTTGAGATGTTAGAAAATGTGTTACAAAATATTTAATAACTATAACCACTCTTAAACAGACTGCCTGCGTTCTGAATTTGGAGAGACAACTTTCATTTTTTATGCACACTGCTGCTTACTCCTTTTACAGGATCAGGCGAAACAGGTCCTGCTAATACGTTTTCCTGTGCAAAGAGGTGTGAACCTTTAGCATGCCAACTTAAGGTTTATTTGATCTGTTTTAATATCTGTCATTTGCTGTATTGTCATTCTCAACATTGCATTGTGTATTCTCATCTAATTCATTAAGAGACACATTCAAAGGTGTAGTTAATTTCATTCTAATTACCTACGAGATGAATAAATTTGTTACAGAGCAGGTTTGACAAGACAGAACCGTTTCTGTGGAAGCATTACCCTGATTGGGGGAGGGGGAGTATCATTTTCAGAGAGTAAGTATAATTTTCAGATTAACTATTTCACTGTTTTGGTAATAAATATCATCATGACATTTATTCTTATATCCATTGTCAATGAGAATGATTGACAACTGTCTGCAAAGCCTTACCTTTCTCTTTGCCTGTCTTTTCCCCAACATTATTTGTTTTCTTTGTGTAGAGCCTTTCTACTTGATTCCCGCTCTCCACCACCAAGCATTAATTTCTCTGCATTAACTCTTTCTGATTTGTATTTTGTGTTGTTGGGTTTTTTTTTGTTTTTTTTTTTGCTTTTTCTCTCCGCTTCTCAGATGTAAACAACAACCATCTTGCAGACAGGATTACTATCTCTCTCTCCCTCTCTCACATCATGTCTGTTTATGAGCAGTGAGAAAAACACTGTTGTTGCCGGGGTCCCCTGTCACTCAAGGCTTCCCTGGCAACAACCACACCCACACTCACATACTCATCACGAGCCAAGCATCATAACCTCCGCATCTCAGAATCTGACCAATGGCAGACGAGTGTTGTGGCGATGTCACATTACGTTTGACAGCCTCTGCCTTACAGGGTGTATTTGAATCCCTTTAATCTCAGGGATTATCTGCCCTTTCAATACCTTAAATATGTATGATTGCCTTATTTCTTTTTTATCACTTAAGCACTGCAGCATTGAATGTGTTTTTCAATTCACTCCTCTCCTCCCTTCTCCTATGTCTTTGTGTGATAACTTGTTTTTCTGTTTTCCCTTCTTCACATCTACCTTTGTGTCCTTGGGCTCTGCCCTCCATGAGATGAGGGGATGAAAAGCTATCAAAGCTATTTACTCCTCACCATAAAGCTGTTTTTCATGGTTAATGCTGATTTGAATGCGGGAGACCAACTGGTAGCTGAGTCCTTTTTATGTGAATACATGAGCACAAAAGGCCTGATTTAAAGCTGAAACTGTGGCATTATGAAAACGATGTAACAATCATGGCACTTTTGTCACCATACAAATAACCGAATTTGCACATACCCTATAATGCCACAACTTAACGAACGGAATTAAAGACAAACAAGGAACATTCTGGATACCAATCAGAAACAGGTTCAGGATGATGACATCTTATTTTAAAAGTGCATTGTTATTTAAAAGGTACATTTTCTGGTCAATGGAAAATAATAAGATTAAAGGTACAATACCAGTGTAAAGGCAAACTGTAAGATTAAAGGAACATGATCACCTTGAAGGGAAATAATCAGTTAGAGTAAAATTACTTTGTTTCCTCTGTTTCTCACTCACTGGCACGCTCTCCAGTCTACAAGGGCCAGTTCTCTGAAACTCAAGACACTTCCAGACAACCTATTCACAGTCCTCATCATTTCATTGTTTAACTGAATTGAAAATTCTGTCAGTATCTTTCCTGGAATTCTGCATATCCTCTTACAACGGAAGCAAATATATCAAATAGATGCAAGTGTCCATTGGATAATATGATGAATATTACAATATTACTAGGATAAGATAAACACACGCTGGTTGAGATCCAAGTAATGGACAAAGCTCGCTTACTGACAAGCAAACAAACATCCATGCAAGAAGTCCATAGCATTGCAGCCGTTATTTCCACAGCATTGTAGCAAAGGGGTGAGAGAGGGCTGCGTTGGAGGGGAAGGAGCACCTCACCTGAGGCACACCGAATGTGTGCCACCTACAGGGCAACCAGCCTGCAGGTGGAGGGAAGGGACCTGTCACTATGGCAACCTGAGTTTGAAGTTTATAATATGGAAAATGGCCACACCTCTTCTCAACAAGACAGAGGCAGAGATCTTGGGAATTTGAAAGAATTGATTTTTTTTTAAGTGATTCATCTCACGCAATCCATGATAAAAACCCAACGAAAACAACAAGCACCAGCACCAACCTGCAGCAACACTCCTGGCACCAACCCTTGCACAGTTAGGCTACCTAGAAACGGGTGGCCAAAACATAGCAATAGGGGTTCCTAGGAACTAACTTGCCCATGAGTCACAGGATTGACATCACATGCTCACAATTTTGTGTTATACCCAAGAGGCCAACTTTCATTCTCATCCTCACCACTGGATACAATATCGCATCTGCTGATATCTATGGTTTCCATTCAAAAAGCCAGTTTCCCCAATGCGCTCCATTAATTTTTGACAGCAAAATAAACATAATTCCAAAATACCAGGAAAGTCATTTATAATTTTTCCACTGTGAAATTTTTTTTTAGCCTAAGTCATATTTTCATTGCCTTAGTTGGAGATCTGCATGATGGTGGGAGCTCGTTCTGCTGGCAGCTCTTAAGTTAGACCACTGAACAAGCTCCTCGCAAAATCGATTTATTTCAGTTTCACTCAAGTTGAATCCTGAGCTCACAGGACAGCTAGGGTAGCTGCATGCAAATTTAACTCCAAATGTAATTGATGTTACTGCATCTAAGGAAACTGTATAAGAAAATATACTGTCTGTCATTTGCCTAATTAGCTAATGACAACAACAATACTTGAGTCCCAGTGATTTAAGCAAACTAGCTGTGTAGTAACATACAGCATTATGAAGCTCATATCCATTCCATATCGTAGAGTTCTGTGATCACGGTCAGTGGCTGGAGGCCTCATGCCTCATACCTGCCACCAAACAGCCGGGGTTTGAACAGCACAAGGGTACAATTGGCCACTAAATTGGAAGACAAAATGAAAAAAAATAAATATCTGAAACAATATTTTAAAAATATCTAATACTTAAAAAATTCAATACTTAAAAAAAAGGTCATACAATGCCAAATCCTTTGTTTCCTGTGCTGTCTTTTATTTTTCTCAGGTCAGGCTTAGCAGCCTGTGAGCTGATGCTTTATTCACTTTATTTAGCTCAGTTTATATGAATCGGCATTAGCGGAACTACAAGCACAGTCCTGCTGCCTGTCTGCCATGCTCATATGAAGACCCCTACATGGCCCGCAAAGGACACGAAAGATAGGCAGAGGCATTGTAGGCTCTGAGAACATACAGGATACCCCTTTGCAAATGCATGAAAAAAATAATAAAATAAAAGCATGCCTGACAAAGAAGAAACAAAGACCAAAGTTCCGCTGACTCAAATGGTTTCACACCTTCATGTTCAACAGGAAAAGGGAGAAAGCTAAGGGGTATTAATAAACGCACATCCGTAGCATGGTCTGTGCGTGCGATTTCATGCTTCCATCAGATAATTCACCAGCACTCACGCACACAAACATGCTCTTAAACTCACATACTTACAGTACACACAAACATAATACGCACATAACACGAACAACTGCATGTACACACAGACCATACAAACCCCCATACACACAAAAACACATGCATATGCAGAGAAGCACGCAAACACTGCTATCTCCTGCTGTGAGTTCCAGTGCATTCAGTCATGTCTAGCAGCCCCACAGCTTGATAACTCAAAGTGTGACTTCTGTGAGAATCACAAAGAGGTTCAGGCAGGAGGTTAAAAGGAGCGGCTCACACAGTCCCAATTATGCTGCTCACTACTGGCTGGTATTTACACCCAAGTCTGTTCACCATGAGCTGACAGGACCATGTCTCATCACAACAAACACAGTACTGTTCACCATGGGGCCATAGTACTTTTCACCATGGGTCCATAGTACTGTTCACCATGGGGCCATAGTACTGTTCACCATGGGTCCATAGTACTGTTCACCATAGGGTCCATAGTGCTTTTCACCATGGGTCCATAGTACTGTTCACCATAGGGGCCATAGTACTGTTCACCATGGGTCCATAATACTGTTCACCATGGGTCCATAGTGCTTCTCTCCATGGGCCTATTTGGCCAAGTCTGCTCTCTGTTCACAATGAGCTTAATGGGCTGAGCCTGGTTACCATAGACCTAAAGTACTGATAACCATAGCAGTGAATCTGCTCTCCATGGTTTCAGTGCTTTTGTATGTCAGCACTGAATGGGCCAGGATAACAGAGAACTGGACCAGAAGGAAAACAGAAAGGTCTGGAGGATGAGGAGGAGGAGGAGGAGGAGGAGAAAAGCTAATAGTTCAAGGGCTCATCTGAAATTAATTTAATTGACAGCCCTCCTTCTCTCTCTCTCTCTCTCTCTAAAAAAGAATGCATGCATTTACAAGAATGAGATATATTGAGAGAGCTGTTTGTGTGGTAAATGAAGAGGAGATAAAGATATGTTTAGAATAACTGGTGTTTGGGCATTGCATTGGGTTTATTTCTGTGTTGTATTTTTTTATTTGGGCGGGGGGGTAGGGTTGGGATGTGGGTTTGTAAATGGGGGGTTGTGATAGGTTTTAAGGTTGTTGTGGGAAATTGAGTGTTTCAATAAAGGGACATCAAAAGTCAAAGCCTCTCTCTCTCATGCGATGTTTTGAATTTTGTTCCTCCTTGTGAGTAAAACAGGAGTTCTACAAATTTAGTGAACATGCTGAAGGGGGTTATCTTAGTATGCCTGAGGTTTGAATATACATAGTATAAACTGAATGTTATATTGATATGTTGAAGATGTAGAACCTGGCCGTATGGCTTACACTACCTAATGAATAGTGTATTGGGGGTGCAGTTTGTGTGGACGATGGGGGGATTGTGAGATAACTTCACCATGATGTGTGGGGGGGGAGTCTCTCACTCACTCACTCTCTCTTTCTTTCTTGGCTCTCTTGTTTTACAGAAGTGTTTCTCTGACCTGAATCCCCCTCTTCTCTACCTCCCCCTCCAAGTCCATTTGACCTAATTCTCTTCAATCCGCTTCTTCTTCTCATGGGGACAACAGTCAAACCCCCCGCCCCCACCAATTGTGTAAATCCCTTCCTTCTCTAATTTTAACCCCAGTCCCCTCCCCCTCTGAGATTTCACAATCAAAACATCCACAACCCTATAAACTGATAACATTTCCATTTCCCATTCCTTTCTCAACCACTCCCACCCACCAGGACCTGGAATATGAAAGAAATATGTGCTTTATTAGAGGGACACTTTTTAAAAAAGAAATCCTTGGAGCATCTGACACTGATTCCCTTCCTTCTCTCTTGATTGGCTATGCCTGGTGGTGGGTGCTTGCGGGGCTGATTGTGTGCCCACCCCATCACCTGACAGAAAAAGACAGCAAAAAATAGTCTGCTTGTGTCAACAAGTTTACACTGCCTGGTTCCAGCACTTAACAGTATTAAAGTTACTGTTCAGTCTGGGGTGACTGGATGACTAAGGCGGGGGGGGGGGGGGGGGGGTGTTAGCTATCTGCTCATCCACTGTCTACAGTAACAGGTGGTGGAGGGAAGAAGGGGGTGGGTGATGTCTAGAGTGAGTTTGACCCTGGTAGGTGTGAGCAGCTTCTGTGAGAGTTACACCACAGACTCATTACATGCTAATTAACCTGCTCTGTGCGTCTCTGTCAACAGCGTTCTCTATCTCCGCTCACTCCTTCACACAGTGTCAATGTCAACTGTATTGGACAATGAATAATTACTGTGTTCACCAGGTCTCCCTCAGTTCAATTACATTTTTCAAATCAAAATGCTTTATTGCCATTACATTTCAATATTTGTGTTGTCAAAGCTTTACAAAAAACATGACAGTGCACATTATCACTGCAATGCAACATTGTCTTGAAATATACACAAATAAACACATAACAAGTACATGCAAATCTCTCTCACAGCATATCAATATGTCGATACCTTCATTGATTGTGCTACTTTCCTCAAAAGAAAGCAAAGGACTAAGTTTAAATAAATAGTTTTCACTGCATTTCATGCTCATTGTTACTGTTACATCTTAAATACTTCCAGGGAGTGTGTGTGTGTTTATGTATGTTTTCATGCCGGTCAGAGAACCACAGGGAAGGTGTGTGTTGTGTGTGTACGCATTTACTCATGTCTTGGTGAGGCCAAGCTGGCTGTATTAAGTGTCAGAAGACTACCAGCATGGGCAATGAGATTTTTGTGTGTTGGTGATGTTAATACCGAGGACAGATGGCGTGCCAATGGCAACTAGAGTGTACCAGTTATGAATCGAATACTGAGCAACAAATAGGACTTGGAAATGAAATCTGTGATGAGGTATTGCTGACATACTTCTAACTTCTAGAAGTGTGTTGGCATGCGGAAGGAATTTGTTTTGATGGTCTTCAAAATTCACTTCTGGTTTTACTTCATATTTTGAACTGGTCATGTATTCCTCCTGAACCCCGGCTCCTTCGGACAGCTGTAAAATGGAAGAGTCGAGTTCCCCCCTCCCCTCTCTCGCTCCGAATGTTCTCTCGCAGCAGAACAGTCTTGTGGTATCTGTAATCTGGTTGTCTAATCCCGACTCAGGGCGGCTACCTGTATCCTCAGTCCATTAACCCGCCTGACCCACTGTGTCTGTACACCACTCCGTTTCATAACGAGCCACCTGCTGCCCTGGTCCACTTTCCACCACGGAACCCACTAATCCAATCACACGTACCCCTCCGTACCTCTATTTCTGTCCTAAATGAGTCCGCATACCTCATGACGCTATCGTATACTGACGCATTCAGGGCAGACAGAGATAGACAGGTGGACAGATTTGAAAATGGAAGGCTGACTTTTCCCTCATCACTTGCTCTGAAACCATTAGAAAGCATTTACCTGTCTGGCCTAATCCCTTTCTCCCTTCGTTTCTCTCTTCCTATTCCTCAGACCTTTTTCACTGCTCTCTGGATTAGACGGCTTAAACGTGTGACACTGGGAGAGTTTTTTTTCTCTTTCTCTCACTGCCTCTATCTATTATATACCTCTCTTCCTTATCCTGAAAGAGTGGGATCATATGAAACTGCAACAGACATGCTTTGCTTTGATATCAGACCCCTTGACGAGGAAAGCCACATCCATTCAGTCTGTTTCCTCTGATGTTTCTAATGCCATATCGCAGTCGTACAGCTGCGGCTTCTGTTTTCTACATTCTCTGTTCTTGTAGATACACAACTGCATACATGAACACACACACACACACACACTCTCACGCACGCACACACACACTGCACTTTAGCACAGGCAGTGTAGCTCAGGAGTCACACATTTGAACCTGCCATATACCCTCGGTGGTGTGAGTCAGAGGGCACACAGAGCTTCAGGCCTGTTATAAGCAGCGTGTCCCCGACTGAGAGAAGGGGAAGGCGCAGTCTGCAGGGCTCTCTCCAGAGAGATCATTAGCGCGTCCTGCGACGGCCTCTCTCCTGTGTACCTCGTACTGAGGCTGCGTGACGCTGTGTGCTGACACAGTGTGGATGGGTGGAGTAAACAACCCTCAGCACATAGGCAGGTAGAGAAGACCTGCAGAGAGTGAGAGAGTGTGTGTGTGTGTGTGTGTGAGAGAGAGAGAGAGAGAGAGAGAGAGAGAGAGCCATGTGCCACATGTGGAATGTCCAGGAGTGAGTGAGGTGGAGGTGGGGGGAGGGTGTGTCCATAGTGGCCAGTTGAGGGTGAGAAGGAGAGTGTGATTGAGGGTGTGGTGATGCAGACAGCAGGTCCCTCAACATTTCCTGTGGGCAGGAGAAGATGTCAGTCAGGACAATTCACATATTAAGATTAAGTATTTAATGAATATTTAATTCCTTCTTTTTTTTTTTGGTTTGGCGCTGAATAGATCTGCTTCACTAATATTAGGAACACAGAGTCCACGGTGTTTGTCCTTGTAGGGAGGCTTCCCAAATGTCACTTGAAAATGCTGAGGTAGTGTGATACCAAAGAGTGCAAGTCACAATTCTCTACCAGCTATAACTGAACTAATCTAAGGAGTCATTCAAACATATTTGCGGTGTCCGATTATGCCGCCCAGTGAGGGTTCAGTCAGGTGGGGGTCTACTTTTCATTGCTCTCTAGCAACCCCTGCCAGTTGGTTGGGCGCCTGTGGACTACATGTAGATGCTGAATATAAAAGGTCTTCCTCCGACTCCACTGTATGCAAATTTAGCTGTACTGTGCAGTATGCTGCAGATAATTGGACATTACAAATCAAAATGGGAATTGAACATGTTCAGCCCCAAGTTGAGTATTTAATTATTTCTAATTTTTAAAGACGCATTTTTCCATACAAAACCAAGGAGCATTGAACAGCACAGCAGCAAAAATGTGCTGGTCATCAGTTTTGATTGTTAT
>NC_049208.1:25426286-25446286 GCF_013347855.1 Anguilla anguilla
TGCTCTCTTCCTCCTCCTCTCGCCCTCTTCCTCCCCCTTGCGCTGGCAGTGGCCCGCCTTTCTGAGGAGTGTGAGTACTTTGCTTACGGGCTGAGCTCCAGCGGGTCAGACTGGGTGACGGTGCGCTTCCTGAAGGCGGATGACCTCACCCCGCTGCCTGACGTCCTGGAGAGGGTCAAGTTCAGCTGCCTGGCCTGGACACACGACGCTCGCGGGATCTTCTACAACTGCTACCCCGTGACTACAGGGGACAAGGCTGACGGTGAGGGACAAAATGTCCGGGCGGGGAGAGAGCTTTCTGGTTCTGTGTCTTCCAGCGTTTCACAAACACACACCATGAAAGAAAGGTGTATTAATTGATGAGCGATACTGTGTGATACTGGGAAATTTATCACTGTATTTCTTAAGATACAATGAATGGTTATTATAATCCAGGTGTAATGCCTGGGAGGTTCAGGTCCATTCACCTCTGGCTGCAATGATTACACTCTCATTCCCACTCAGGCACAGAGACCACCTCCAACCTCAACCAAAAGCTCTTCTACCATGTGATCGGCACCAGCCAATCAGAAGACATCCTGGTGGCGGAGTTTCCGGATAATCCCAAGTGGCACAGTGGAGCGACGGTACCCGCACAGAGCACTTTGCACACTGCACGCTGGTTTCTCCCAGCACACCTTGGCAGGTCCACCTGCTCCTTGTGGGGCTCATTCTGAATGACAGTTCTGTCAACCTGTGTCGCAGGTGTCCGATGATGGCAGGTATGTTGTGCTGTCCGTCACGGAAGGCTGTGAGCCAGTCAACCAGCTATGGTACTGTGATCTGCAGCAGCTACCCAATGGCATCACAGGTGAGTGCCCCCCCCCCTCAGACAGATTGGGGGGTTGGGGGAGGGGGCATGTTCCAGGGCTCCATAAATGTATTCATAATTCCACATAGAACATGGAATCTTCACGATACAGTATCTCCCTTATACTGAACGGCCTCCTGCACACTATCAAGTGCTCTCCTCACCTGTTGATTGAATACTTACTACTGTATGTCCCTACTGCACCTTAGTCTCTCTCTCTCCAAACCTACATTGTCTCCAAATATCCAAATGTCCACCTCACCCACCTAATATATCTAAACCAACACCTCCTCCAAAAACTCCAGACCTCCACCTCAGCTACCTATTGTCTAAACCTACGCCTGCTCCAAAAACTCTAAACCTCCATCTCAGCTACCTCCTACATCTAAACCTACACCTCCTCAAAAAAACTCCAAACCTCCATCTCAGCTACCTCCCTACATCTAAACCTACACCTCCGCCAAAAACTCCAAACCTCCATCTCAGCTACCTCCTACATCTAAACCTACACCTCATCCAAATCTCAGTACTTGATGGTTTCCAATCCTTTCTCATCATTATGGCAGTAACATTTTTAGTAAACCTATTTTTGACAGGAATCTGGGTTATCATATAATACAGCACTACCTGCTATGCTCCTCCAGGTCTGCTCCCGTGGGTAAAGCTGGTGAACAACTTTGAGGCGCAGTACTCCTACATCACCAACGAGGGCAGCGTCTTCACCTTCCGCACCAACCTGCAGGCCCCACGGTACCGGCTGATCAACATCGACCTGCAGAAGCCTGACCCAGCACACTGGCATAACCTCATCCCTCAGCATGACAAAGACGTCCTGGGTAAGAGCCCAGAACACGCTTAGTGTGTGTGTGTGTGTGTGTGAGTGTGTAAATGGTAAATGGACTGCATTTATATAGCACTTCTATCCAAAGCACTTTACAATTGATGCCTCTCATTCACCCATTCACACACACACCAACGGTGAAAGGCTGCCATGCAAGGTACCAATCAGCTCATTGGGAGCAATTAGGGGTTAGGTGTCTTGCTCAGGGACACTTCGACATGCCCAGGGCGAGGGATCGAACCGGCAACCCTCCAACTACCAGACAACCGCTCTTACCTCCTGAGCTATGTCGCCCCATAGTGAGAGTGCAAGTGTGAGTGTGTGTGTGTTAGAGTGCATGTGTGAGTGTGAGAGTGTGTGTGTGTGTGAGTCTGTGTGAGTGATTCTCTAAGTGTGTAGTGATGAAATTGTCTGTTCTGGGCATGGGGGTTGCTTTGAAACCATGAATACAGACCGTCCCCCATCCTTCTGGAGCTGAGGTTGTGGGTTGAGGTTTTTTTGATGTGCGCCACTGCCATATATGAAATGCACTGCACTGTTGTAACAAATCTGTAACATTTGCTGTGTAATTTAAACACAGTATATTACATTTCCATAAGGGAGAACATGTGTATCATCTGTTTAACTTGATAACTGTCCTACAGGCCATGGGGGCCAGATACTGTAATAAAATGTGAGTGATGATATCTAAACGCTGTTCTGTGATGATATTTAAATGTTGTTCTGTGATGATATCTAAATGTTGTTCTGTGATGATATCTAAACGCTGTTCTGTGATGATATCTAAATGTTGTTCTGTGATGATATCTAAATGTTGTTCTGTGATGATAGCTAAAGGCTGTATTCTATTATAATTTATAATCAAACTTGCCTTCCCTTTCTGCCTGCCGGCTCTGTGCCTGGTATGTGTGGCATGTGCGCATGCAGGGTTTGTGTCCTGTGTGAACCAGCGCCATCTGCTGGTGAACTACGTGCACGACGTCAAGGACATACTGCAGCTGTACGAGCTGTCGTCCGGGCGACTGGTCAAGGACCTGCCGCTGGATGTGGGGACCGTGGTGGGGGTCAGCTGCAAGAAGAAACAATCTGACTTCTTCTACAAGTTCACCTCCTTCACCACTCCAGGTTTTTTTTTACTTTTTTCACTGCGGCTCGAATGACCCCCCCATTCACACACAATGTCATAAACCACATTCACCTCTTTAATACCGTACCCCATTCACCATCAATAGTAAACTGCATTTTCCTCTTTAACGCTGTCCTCATTTCACCATCTACACACTACTGTATGCCGCTCTCCCAAATTCTGTTTCCTCTCAAAATCCCTACACTGTACTTTGAGAAGGTGAAGGAAAGAGGGATAGGGAGGTAGAGAGAGGAGTGATGGGAAAGGGTGAGGAAAGAAGGGCATGCAGTGTGTGAAGCTTCTCATCTCATCCACAGGGATCATCTACTACTGTGACCTGAGCATCCCCGAACCCGAGCCCACCATCTTCAGACAGGTGGAGGTGAAGGGTATCCAGCCAGCCGACTACCAGACCACACAGGTGAGACTGACTACCAGACCATACAGGTGAGACTGACTATCAGACCATACAGGTGAGACTGACTATCAGACCATACAGGTGAGTCTGACTACCAGACCATACAGGTGAGACTGACTACCAGACCATACAGGTGAGTCTGACTACCAGACCACACAGGTGAGACTGACTACCAGACCACACAGGTGAGACTGACTACCAGACCATACAGGTGAGACTGACTACCAGACCATACAGGTGAGACTGACTACCAGACCACACAGGTGAGACTGACTACCAGACCATAGAGGTGAGACTGACTACCAGACCACACAGGTGAGTCTGACTACCAGACCATACAGGTGAGACTGACTACCAGACCACACAGGTGAGACTGACTACCAGACCATACAGGTGAGACTGACTACCAGACCATACAGGTGAGTCTGACTACCAGACCATACAGGTGAGACTGACTACCAGACCACACAGGTGAGACTGACTACCAGACCATACAGGTGAGACTGACTATCAGACCATACAGGTGAGACTGACTATCAGACCATACAGGTGAGTCTGACTACCAGACCATACAGGTGAGACTGACTACCAGACCATACAGGTGAGACTGACTACCAGACCATACAGGTGAGACTGACTACCAGACCATACAGGTGAGACTGACTACCAGACCATACAGGTGAGTCTGACTACCAGACCACACAGGTGAGACTGACTACCAGACCATACAGGTGAGACTGACTACCAGACCATACAAAGAGTAACAATACGGAGTCTGGCGAACAGTAATCTAGTGCATCTATGCTCTGTGTCCCAGGTGTTCTACCCCAGCAAGGACGGAACCAAAATCCCAATGTTCCTGGTGCACACCAAGGGGATCAAAAAGGATGGATCCCACCCTGTATTCCTGTATGGATATGGAGGCTTTGAAAACTCCATTCAGCCCTATTACAAGTCAGTACTATAGTCAGGGGTCTTGAGTTTGTGTGGTGTGTGTGTGTGTGTCTGTCTGCATATCGATCTGCTTAGGAATGCATGGAGATGAAAGAATGGCGCACGTGTGCTTTGCTATCTATGTATTTGCTCAGTATGTACCCAGCTGTCACCCACTCCTGCTACTCTCACTCTTCCACAGTGTGGCCTACCTGCTCTTTGTCAGACACCTGGGTGGAATCCTGGCTGTGGCTAATATCAGGGGAGGAGGAGAGTATGGACAGACCTGGCACAAGGGTACAACTATCCACTGACCTGTCCACTGAACACACCACTTCACCTATCCATTACAAACACCTTCTACTCAACACGCCTCCCCACCTGTCCATTACAAGCACCTTCTACTCAACACGCCTCCCCACCTGTCCATTGCAAACACCTGTCCACTGAACACACCTCAATTTATCCACTGAGCATATTCCACAGCATGCATGTACACACACACACACACACACACATACACACACACGTGCACACACACACACGCACACACACATGCCCTTTTGGCCCAGAGCTGTATTGACAGTCTTTGACTGTCTGCGGCCCTCCTGCGTCTCTCTCTCTCTCCAGCTGGTTCCCTGGGAAACAAGCAGAACTGCTTTGATGACTTCCAGTGCGCCGCGGAGTTCCTGATCAAAGAGCGGTACACCTCCGCCAGCCGCATCACCATCAACGGGGCCTCCAACGGAGGGCTGCTCGTGGGTAAGGCACGGGGGAGGAGAGGGGCGTACGGCCAGACTCGGCCCAGCGCTACACCTGTCTACTGAACACTACTCTCCATCACTACACTCAACACACCTGTGGGGAGGGGGGGGGGGGGGGGGGGGGGGGGGGTAAGGTAGAGGATGTGTGGATGGGCAGATCATAAGAACAGCACATGATGGGGAACGGGTATGACTTTGGATGGGGGAGGGGGGTATTTCTTAAAAAGGGCAGGAAGCAGGGCTGTGGAATAGTGCAGTAGGATCGGCACGGCTCTGTGCACTGAAGCCTAGCAGGAACAGGGCTGTGGGGCTCTGCGGGGTTTACACAGACGCCAATAAGGCTCTGTGTGCACTGAGACCGGGACGTCTATGAGGGAGAAGAATATATTACTTCCCTGCTGTAGAGAAGACCATTACACACCTTTTCATTAATTCCCTTCTAGTTTAATCACTTCTATCAGAGATTCAAAATGATCGCTGTCTGCATTACAGGCAATTTCCTTTTATGGTTTAATTGACTTTCCGTGAATTTCTGCAATTCGGGGAGGGATTGTAATAACTGCCAAAGAGTACATCCAATGTGTGAGTCATTGTGTAAGGATTGCCTTAACCACAGTTTCATAACACGAAAGTCGTGCCCTAGTTCAACATCAATTTCATTTTCAGTCCAAGGAAATGGAAGCGGCAGTTGAAAGTGGGATTGTGCCAGCATGTGTGTGTAATAAGTTCAGTCAAATTTCACCGTTAAATCAACGCCCATAAAACAGACGTTAGCCTGCTGGGCTAGGTGTGAGCGGTATGCGTATGAGTGGACTGAAGAGGGCGCTGTCTCTGCGCAGCGGCCTGCGTGAACCAGAGGCCCGAGCTCTTCGGCTGCGCCGTGGCGGAGGTGGGCGTGATGGACATGCTCCAGTTCCACAAGTTCACCATCGGACACGCCTGGACCACCGACTACGGCTGCGCAGACAAGCCCGAGCAGTTTGAATGGCTCTACAAGTGAGTCTCTCTCTCTCTCTCTCTCTCTCTCTCTCTCACACACACACACACACACACACACACACACACACACACACAGACATACAGACACATACACACGCATACGCGCACACACACACTCACACACACGCACAGACATACAGACACATACACACGCATACACACGCATACGCACACACACACACTCACACACACACAGACATACGGACACAGACGCACACACACACACACACACACACTCACACACACACGCACAGACATACGGACACAGACGCACACACACACGCACACACACGTGCATAAACAGGAGCACGGTTACAAACGCAGGGACAGGGTTGACTTGACTCTTGACTAATTTTGGCCTGTTACCGTCGCCCCTGCCTCAGATACTCGCCCCTGCACAACCTGCCCCCCGCCCCGCGGGACGCCGCCCCGTACCCCGCCATGCTGCTGCTGACGGCGGACCATGACGACCGGGTGGTCCCGCTGCACACGCTGAAGTACGTCGCCGCCCTGCAGCACGGCGTGGGGAACAGCCCCGGGCAGACCCAGCCCCTGCTGGTGCGCGTGGACACCAAGAGCGGGCACGGAGCGGGCAAACCCACCGCCAAGGCCATCCTGGAGGACACGCACATATACTCCTTCATCGCCCAAACCCTGGGGCTCAGCTGGAAAGACTGAGGAGGGAGAGAGAAATGACAGAGGGGATGGAATGAGAGGGGGGAGGGGAGAGACAGGAAGAGAAAGAGAGAAGAGGAATGAAGAGGGGAAAGAAAAAGGGGGAAAGAGGTGGAAAATAATAGACGGAGATGCCAATATTCTCTAAAGCATAATCGATAGGGTCCTCTACTGACGGTTTTGCAAATAATCTATAAATTTGATCTCATCTACTGAAATGGCCAGTCATGTAAGAGTCATGCAACTCATAAAAAGGCAAATAAATCAATGATTCTAATTTCATGTTTCCTGTGGTTTAAGCTTTTCAGTATCAGTTTTGTAATAAAAGCTTTTTACCAGGACTGGCCAACTACGGTCACGGAGGGACCCAGGGTGTGCTGGTTTTTCTTTTCACATTAAAATCATGAACCAGTTAAATGTTGGATGCATTACTCTATTTGGTGAATGAAGCACAGACCAGCTATGAAAAGCAGTAGAGTCTGCAGCTCTCCGTGAGCAGCGCTGGCCATGCCCGTCTCAGACTCCAGATGGCAGTGTGAGTTTGACAAAGCTTCGGCAGTCTGGTGTGAAATATGCTCTCCGGACGTTAAATGGCTGCAATTTCAGCGTTGTGTGCCGCCCTTGTGTGGCGGCAGCTCTAAGACTTTACTCCACTCCACCTCTGTGACAGAACCTTTAAGAGATTTATGAAATGCGCAACTCAGACCACCCCCCCCCCCACCCCCCACCCTCCCCCGACTCCCGGTGTTCTCGCAGGAAGCAGTGAGACTGAACAAGATGCCAGAGAGAGAAAAAAGGAGAGATGGAAGAGAGGTGGTTGATAAGAGGTAGAGCGAGAAGAGAAAGCTGCTCAAATGGTCAGATGAAGTTTAATCTCTGGATACAATACAAACTTCCCTGGAACTGCTGAAGTGAACTTATGCTCTTTCTAAACCCTATGTGGAGGTCTGTGATTTAAAAGCGCTGGGGGTGTGGGCAGGGAGGGGGAGGGGGAGGGGCTGGTGAGAAGGGGTGAGCGTGAGTTCAGCCTCTCTCTCCAGGTCCCCACAGTGGGAGAGGATTTAACTGCATGTCTTTCCTTTAACTCACACTGAGAAAAGAGAATGGAGAATATCTCAACCAGTGTGTGTGTGTGTGTGTGTGTGTGTGTGCGTGTGGGGCGGGGGGGGGGGTCACTACCCCAGAGCTCTTTCCGTTGCCTTCCCAAATTCCCACTTCCGTCTTCCTTCCTTTCATCTTCCTTCACACCCTCCCATCCCTGCCCCACTTCCCTGGTGCAGATGCTTCATTACGCTCATTTTCCTCTCTCTCCCCCTCCAGTCCCCTGCTCTACCCTCTCTCCCCCTCCAGTCCCCTGCTCTACCCTCTCTCCCCCTCCAGTCCCCTGCTCTACCCTCTCTCCCCCTCCAGTCCCCTGCTCTACCCTCTCTCCCTCTCCAGTCCGCTGCTCTACCCTCTCTCCCCCTCCAGTCCCCTGCTCTACCCTCTCTCCCCCTCCAGTCCCCTGCTCTACCCTCTCTCCCCCTCCAGTCCCCTGCTCTACCCTCTCTCCCTCTCAGTCCCCTGCTCTACCCTCTCTCCCCCTCCAGTCCCCTGCTCTACCCTCTCTCCCCCTCCAGTCCCCTGCTCTACCCTCTCTCCCCCTCCAGTCCCCTGCTCTACCCTCTCTCCCCCTCCAGTCCCCTGCTCTACCCTCTCTCTCCCTCCAGTCCCCTGCTCTACCCTCTCTCCCCCTCCAGTCCCCTGCTCTACCCTCTCTCCCCCTCCAGTCCCCTGCTCTACCCTCTCTCCCCCTCCAGTCCCCTGCTCTACCCTCTCTCCCCCTCCAGTCCCCTGCTCTACCCTCTCTCCCCCTCCAGTCCCCTGCTCTACCCTCTCTCCCCCTCGTCCCCTGCTCTACCCTCTCTCCCCCTCCAGTCCCCTGCTCTACCCTCTCTCCCCCTCCAGTCCCCTGCTCTACCCTCTCTCCCTCTCCAGTCCCCTGCTCTACCCTCTCTCCCCCTCCAGTCCCCTGCTCTACCCTCTCTCCCCCTCCAGTCCCCTGCTCTACCCTCTCTCTCCCTCCAGTCCCCTGCTCTACCCTCTCTCCCCCTCCAGTCCCCTGCTCTACCCTCTCTCCCCCTCCAGTCCCCTGCTCTACCCTCTCTCCCCCTCCAGTCCCCTGCTCTACCCTCTCTCCCCCTCCAGTCCCCTGCTCTACCCTCTCTCTCCCTCCAGTCCCCTGCTCTACCCTCTCTCCCCCTCCAGTCCCCTGCTCTACCCTCTCTCCCTCTCAGTCCCCTGCTCTACCCTCTCTCCCCCTCCAGTCCCCTGCTCTACCCTCTCTCCCCCTCCAGTCCCCTGCTCTACCCTCTCTCCCCCTCCAGTCCCCTGCTCTACCCTCTCTCCCCCTCCAGTCCCCTGCTCTACCCTCTCTCCCTCTCAGTCCCCTGCTCTACCCTCTCTCCCCCTCCAGTCCCCTGCTCTACCCTCTCTCCCCCTCCAGTCCCCTGCTCTACCCTCTCTCCCCCTCCCGTCCCCTGCTCTACCCTCTCTCCCTCTCAGTCCCCTGCTCTACCCTCTCTCCCCCTCCAGTCCCCTGCTCTACCCTCTCTCCCCCTCCAGTCCCCTGCTCTACCCTCTCTCCCCCTCCAGTCCCCTGCTCTACCCTCTCTCCCTCTCAGTCCCCTGCTCTACCCTCTCTCCCCCTCCAGTCCCCTGCTCTACCCTCTCTCCCCCTCCAGTCCCCTGCTCTACCCTCTCTCCCCCTCCAGTCCCCTGCTCTACCCTCTCTCCCCCTCCAGTCCCCTGCTCTACCCTCTCTCCCTCTCAGTCCCCTGCTCTACCCTCTCTCCCTCTCAGTCCCCTGCTCTACCCTCTCTCCCCCTCCAGTCCCCTGCTCTACCCTCTCTCCCCCTCCAGTCCCCTGCTCTACCCTCTCTCCCCCTCCAGTCCCCTGCTCTACCCTCTCTCCCTCTCAGTCCCCTGCTCTACCCTCTCTCCCCCTCCAGTCCCCTGCTCTACCCTCTCTCCCCCTCCAGTCCCCTGCTCTACCCTCTCTCCCCCTCCACTCCCCTGCTCTACCCTCTCTCCCTCTCAGTCCCCTGCTCTACCCTCTCTCCCCCTCCACTCCCCTGCTCTCATGCCTCCATCCTTCCGCGTGACAGAACAGGCCACCCCACGTCCCAGCGGAGAGCAGACCCCCACGGTACCGCGCTGGCAGACCCCCACGGTACCGCGCTGGCAGACCCCCACGGTACCGCGCTGGCAGACCCCCGCGGTACCGCGCTGGCAGACCCCCACGGTACCGCGCTGGCAGACCCCCACGGTACCGCGCTGGCAGACCGCGGCGGCGGGAGCAGCCCCTCTCTTCCCGCGCGTCTCTCCGCGGAGCGACTCTCCTCCCGCGGCTCCAGCAGAGGGGAACGCAGCCGCAGCTTCTCCTGCAGCCGCCCGGGGCTCATTTCAGCCTCGGCTGCTCCGCGGGTCCCCCGCCAGCCCGCGCCTCCTCCGCTCTCCCTTTCTGCGCTCCTGGATCAAGACCAGAGACTCTGATTGGGCAAATTCATTTTTCAGGGTCTGGAGAGCTTTCTAATTTACTGTGTGATGTGAATTAGTTGAGCCAGTGTCGTTTTCTAATTGTGTTTTTTTTCTGACTCTAATTGATTTACTGATCGTCTGCTGGAAGTTTAGTTCAGTTTAGGTTCTGCACCTCCGTGCTAAGAATTTAGGTCCATGGATGGAGCCTCAACATCAGTCTGGCCTGAGGATGCTTTTACCACACACACGCACACAATATGTATCAGCACATATGACTTCAGGGTACAGTAAACATCTGAGACTAGGAGTCCAAAGACTAATGGCACCTTTTCAATTGAAATTCCATCCACAAAAATATCTCTGAAATGGATTTTTTGGAGAAGACGATAGCTGCATTCCAATCGCTTATTTTTTTTTAACTCCTGGCCCGATTTCCAAGTATGGAAGGCAAAATGGGTCAAAAATATGCAACACTGACATTTGCAATCACGCATTGTCAAGTGGTTGAGAATGTGCAAACAACACATTGACAACGGGTGAATCTCGGGATGTCAATCTCGCATATTTCTGGACCGTTTGGCCTTGCACAATGAGCGACTGGAATGCCCCCGATTTGCCCGAGTAAAGAGAGAAACCATTCAGCAGGGAGGAGGCTCCCACTCTGGGAGAACAGCACAGATCCCAAAAGGAAATGACTAGTGCTTTCAGTTTGAACCCCAAAAGCAAGGAGGACACGCATGCAGCAGGAACAAGAAGACTAGCGGTACCGCCAACAAACACAGGAATTCATTCAATGCACATTATCTTGCCATTTTTTAATAACACATGTTGATATTGCAACAGTCATCTTTTACTAACAGGTAGAAATTATCATAAAAACTACAAAAGAAAAACATTTTGTCAATTCCAAACACCCATATTTCCTGGCTATGCCCTTGATTGAAACGATAATATCCTTTTACACTGAGCAATTATATTCAACACGTTATTCTCCAAAGAACTTATAAAAATAGATTGCATTTTCAAGTACATATTTACATTATTAGACATATACAGATAAGGTACGCATAGAGGGGAACAAATGGAGCCTCATTAATGGGTGAACAGGGAGAGAGACTGCTGTAGAAGATGTGTGTGTGTGTGTGTGTGTGTGTGTGTGTTTAATACAGGAGGGTCATTCCTTCTTTGAAAGATTCACAAAATGTCTGAATGAGAGCATATGTCTCAGTTACACCACAGAAAATTCAGCTCAACACACAGCACTGAGCAGGGTAACACACTCTCTCTCTCTCTCTCTCACACACACACACACACACATGCATGCACACACACAGAAACACCAGCTGTAAGAGAAATGTAAGCAGCTAGTTGTTACACAATCACTGTTACATGGTTGTTAGAGACATTCACAGCTACGCAGCTAGTTCTTGCGCAAGTTGTTAAGACTGCTAGCTGTTACACACATATTGTTACACACAGCTAGATTGCTAACTGTTATGTACACATGTATACACCAAAAAGCTAGATGACTAGCTTTTACACAGAGGTAGACTGCTAGCTGTTACACACACACACACACACACACACACACACAGAGCAGGATCTCTTCCTACATTTTAAAGAGGACAACCAGAATACTGAGATACATACAGTGGATTTCTTCTGAAAACAAAACCTCACTGACTGAGCAGTATGTAGATAAAATGGCATTAACTGAAAGCTTTGACATCCTGTGGGTCACACCAACATTGCACACTGGAATAAAGGTATGGGATCATACAGAATAACAAGTGATAGATATGTACTGCATTGATTGGGAAAGTTTGAAATCATTTCAAAATAGTTTGCGATTTGGTAAGAACATTTGTGGAAAGCATGGGGCAGTTTGGTATAACTGAAAACAATCACAGACAGCATTGGCCTAGGTTAGAGTAACTGGATGGGTTCAGAAAGTTGTGAATGGTTTTGCATACCCTGTAGTTTGGACAGGCTGGAATATTCAGGGATAATTGTACAGTAGCTGGGGATACCTCGGGACAGTTACAGACAGTTTGGCGGCTATGTGAGAATATCACAGTGTAGGGAAGAGGGCGGTCATGCTGTGTGACTTAGCTTGCATCAGATACCAAGCAAAACTTGTACATATTAAAATAATTCTAAAGTGTGTCATTCAAAACCGTATCTTTCCCAAATGAAGCCCTGAAATGCTTCAGGTCTTTTCGCTGTCTGGTGTTTTGTGTTCAGGACCGCAGCACAAGCCTCATCTCTCAACAGCGATATCCACTGTGTGAGGAGTGCTCGTCAATCAAGGGTCCATTTTGTGGCACACAAAACTTACAGTACACTAAAACTGATTCACCACAATAAAAACATTCAGAGGAAATGTAGAGCGACGCCCCCCCCCCCATGATAGAGGCCCCCCCCCCCCAGCCCCACCCCTGCACACAAACCCCTCCCATCCAGCTGTCACAAGTCATTAGCATTTTCACCCCCACGGTGCTCGGGCCAGGGCTTCCCCACCGGGTTTCAGTGCACAAACACGCCATCCACACTTCACACCTTCACACTCGTCTCCACCTCCACGAGCCGGCGCACACCTCTGAACACATCACTGCCACACCTCTGAACACATCACTGCCACACCTCTGAACACATCACTGCCACACCTCTGAACACATCACTGCCACACCTCTGAACACATCACTGCCACACCTCTGAACACACCACTGCTGGCAGCGAGCGCAGGAGCGGGGTATCTACAGCACTTCCATCTCACGATACCAAACGCAATAAAAACGTGACGGAAAATAACGGAACGGCACAGGAAATCAATAAATTAAACAAAAGGGTTTTCCTCCCGGAGATATACTGGAAACTGACATTACGATGCTTTCCTGCATCTTATCACTTCACCAAAGACAGTATCTGTCATATCCCAGCCCACCCCCAACTCACCCCCCCTCAAAAAAAGTGCTACAGTGACAGTCTGTAAGCAAATAAATAAGTACACTAATAAATAAAAGGGACACATCAACCTGGGACTGGAGCTTTCTCTAGAGCGCACTCTCCCCTGCAGGGAGAATATGAGCGACACAAGGAGAGGTCTAAATGAGCTACTGTCAGCACTTACAGCACACGCTGAGGCTGATGTGCTAACACACACGAAGGGGCAGCCTGAGACAGACCTCATAACCAAAAACACTCATAACAGAAGCACACGACAACCGGACGTGGTGAAGGGCAGAGGAAAGAAACATCGTGTAAAAACCCTTTTTGAGCCTTAGATTTACAAAGTTCATTATTTTTTCTTCCAGTGGTTTCAACACTGCCATAGTTTTCCTGAAATGATTCATCTCCTTCCTCGGAGTTTCGACCCAAGACAGCAGCCATCGAAGACAACCCCCTCCACCTGACCCAGTCCACTCTGGAGCAGGGAATCATGGGTAATGATCATGTGATCTCTGATTCTGGGTTCTGTTTTCAGTGTTTATCGCTGTTGAAAGGGTTTCAGACCCTAATCGAAGACTGTGCTTTAGTCACATGATTACAGGCGCTGCTCCCATACGTTCGAGGTAACCCTGGTAACAGACTGACCGCTCCTCCTCTTCCCTGACCGTGTTTTGACCATGGTCATCTTAGCTGCTGTGGTAGGACAGAGCAGGGCACAGATCCGGTCACACAGCGGTCAGGGTCAATGGGTTCTGGAGGGTCTGTGCTCCCCATACAGCTGGAGCAGAGCCTCAGCAGCACCAAGGACACATCCCCGAGGGGGAGGAGGAAGGGTAGGAAGAGCAAGGGGTACTGTGGGAGGGGTGCTACTCTCCCTCACATCTGTGAGGGGGGTTTGAGGGACTCTCTGTCAGTCTCCTCCCAGCAGCCGGCCGTCCGTCCGTCCGTCCGTTTCCCAGAGTCTGTGGGTCCGTCTGCTACACCTGCACCCCACGGCCGTGCATCTGGATCACCTGCGCCCTCAGCGTCTGAATAGCTGCCAGGATCTGCTTCTGGTGTTCAAGAGAGGTGATCCCCAGGCTCATAACATCCCTGCGGAGCACACACACACACACACACACACACACACACACACACACACACGCATACACACACACATACACGCACACACACGTCCACACACGCACACAAACGTGCACAACACGCACACACAGACAGACACCATTAGTTCAGCAGAAGCTAACCAATGAATCTGCACCCATCTATTATCCACCTGACCGCACAGCTGCTTGTAAGGTTAAGACGAGCAGCCGCACTGGGGGCTGGAGCAGTGCTGTGGCAGTGACACTGATCTGGGCGTGGCGTGCAGTGGGCGTGGTCGTGGGCGGGACTCACTGGACGGTCATGCGGGCGACGGACTCCAGGTAGCAGTAGCCCGCGGCGGTGAAGTTGTCCTTGTAGCGGCCCATGTCCACGGCCTCCAGCCACTCGCCCACAGAGCTGAAGGAGGGGAAGGAGGGGAAGGAGCGCTCCGCCAGGGGGATGGAGGAGCCGAGCGTCCTGCAGGGGGGAGACAGGGGCAGACCATGAGAGGGAGAGGCCAGGGTGCATAGGAGCATCCTGCAGGACGGGGAGAGGGACAGAGGGAGAGCGGGGGAGAAGGAGAGGGTGCATCTGAGCGTCCTGCGGGAGGGAGAGAGGGAGAGAGGGAGAAGAGGAGAGGTTGCGTCTCCACAGGCTCAATGTGAGAGGGGCTCATCACCGCGCGGCACAGCTGGAGAGGTGGCGGCCACAGATGCGGCAGCTCACAATGAGAAGGAGGGGTAGCGGTGACATCATCACTCCAACTCAGAACAGCCAATAGGCTGAAAGGTCCTGATGATATACCAGTGAAGGGCTCACACTATTTTATCCACACTATCATTACATTTCTGAGATAATATAAGAGCTCTGCTCTGTATGCAGCTGGCTGAGCAGCTGCATGGGCGGGCACTACAGCTGAAGCTGATGCGTTCTTTGGTGAAATGATACGTACCCACAAAAACGATCAACAGTCAGATAAGATTCAAGCAAAGACCCAAACCTCAGGCTGTCTGACTCTGGTACAGGCTACAGGAGGCACTGACACACGTGGCTGCACAGCCTCTTTGGTAGAATATAAAGGCCACGTGAATAACAGCCTCTTCAGTGCGGAAATAAGACCTTTATTTTTAGATCACATTTTAGAGTGTGATGTGTTTTCCGCACCAGATTGCTTCCCTATTATAAGGGTGAGGTAGAGTTTTTTCATAAACTAAACATTGGCACTGTTCAACCCAGTCAATGGGCTCTTGATCTCAGTTAAACCCAGCCAATGGGCTCTCGATCTCAGCCAAACCCAGCCAATGGGCTCTCGGTCTTAGTCAAACCCAGCCAATGGGCTCTCGATCCCAGCTAAACCCAGCCAATGGGCTCTCGGTCTTAGCCAAATCCAGCCAATGGGCTCTCAATCCCAGCTAAACCCAGCCAATGGGCTCTCGATCCCAGCTAAACCCAGCCAATGGGCTCTCGGTCTTAGCCAAACCCAGCCAATGGGCTCTCGGTCTTAGCCACACCCAGCCAATGGGCTCTCGGTCTTAGCCAAACCCAACCAATGGGCTCTCGATCTCAGCTAAACCCAGCCAATGAGCTCTCGGTCTTAGCCAAACCCAGCCAATGGGCTCTCGGTCTTAGCCACACCCAGCCACGGTACCTGCGCGACAGAGTGGAGGAGCCGATGGAGTCGGGGGTCCGGACGCTCTTGCTGAGGGCGCTGTGGATCTGGCTGAACTTGGGCCTCTCGTTGCGCTCCTTCTGCCAGCAGTCCAGCATCAGCTGGTGCAGGGGGGCGGGGCAGTTAATGGGGGCGGGCAGACGGAACCCGTCCTCAATCGCCTTGATCACCTGGACAGCAGAAGGAGGCAGACCACAGTTTCAAGAGTGAAGAGGGTCAGTCTGGATGAGGTCGTGTAGAGAGTTAAACAGAAGCAGAAACAGGGTTAAGATGCTAGAGGAACAGAGCTCATAGGGATAAAGCTACAGTTCAGCGCTGCCACGCCCTGTTCCAGCAGATCTACCGTCCTGTAGGTTTTCATTTCAACCATAATTTGGCACACCTGACTCCACTAATTAGAAGCTCAAGACCTACAGCTGTTGAATGAGGCATGCTTTGTTATGGTTGGAGTGAAAAACCACAGGATGGTAGATTACCAGAAACAGGCCTGGGTAGGCCTCTGGCACAGGAACAGAATTCATAAGGATAAGGTACAAAGTATTAGGAAGGCTGAGGTATGTATACACCGTTAAGTTGGTACAGGTGCACAGTTGGTACCGAAAAAGTATAACTACTGTACATAATGCTCGCTTATTAAAGTTTAAAAGCTATATTTAATAAATCAGCTTCTTCATGTACTCTCTTTATTCATGAGGAAAAGAAAATGTAGTTTGACAGAATCTACCTCTGGGAAAACGAGTGAGAGTTAATAAGTAGTATATTTTATCTGCTTCCAGCTGCCAATTAGGAAACTGTTCTGCTGTTCTTGAAAGTGGGCTCTTTTCAAAAGCTTATCTTCAAGGTGAAGACACAACCGACTTATGGGAAAATCTTCAGATCTCCACCTGTCGGCTATCTCCTCACCATCAAACTGCAGTGATTATGTTTAATTTGAAGAGAAGGGTTTCCTACAGCTAACACTTACTTTAAGAAGCTACTGTATTTGGAAAAGGTGTGAGAAAAAAACATAATCTACAGAATAAAAACAGTTTTCATGGAGCTAAAATTGACTTAAGTGTACTCTCACTCCCCATCATCAAAGGACCACAGCTTTCCAGTTTTAGTACAATCGAGGGCTAACATTAGAGTTCAATGAAATGGACCAGCACAGGTAGCGAGGGAAAAATAGGAACAGAGAGAGATGGAGGGATAAAAAGAAAAAACCGTAATAATAAAAACATCAAGGGCCAAGCCAAAATATTCACAGCCAACTGTCCTTCACATACAGAATAAAGGACCTGCTGCATGTACCTCGTTTCAAAGTTCCTCAAATCAACAGTCAGCACATTATGTGTGACTCAAATATATTGGTTCCATTCATTTGGGGCATTCTTGTGGTTGCAGCAGTTGGAGCTGTCATACACTAAACAACAGGCTTCAGCAGAAAGTGCATACAGTCATAGCTAGACCCTACCAGCAAGCAGCACCAAACCACAAACTACTAAAATAGAGTCCAGACAAAAGAGCCAGATGTCAGGGAAGCTAAACTACTGCATCTTAAGACACCACATTTCTTACACCTACACCAGGTTAAAGATCTCAGCAGGGAGCTTCAGTCTGGCGTCGAACAAACTACAGCTGCAAGCTAACGGGACATTTTATGTCATAAAGAAACAATCCACTGGCTTTATCTGTAAAAAAAAAAAAAAAAACTCCTGGCTAAATGGTTACAATTTTAAAATCAATATTGTATCCTGGTGTCCTCTATAAAAGTGAACACTCAGAGAGGACACACACCAAACAGAATAAAAACCACTGCTCCTTTCAAAGGTAGAACACCAAAGCACGTGCGGCAGAAAAAGCCGAACACCTTCTTTTAATGGGAACACATAAAGGGGGATACGATTCCGGGTGCATTTAATAAACCCACATCACTGCAACAGCGGGACAGGGAGAGAGAGCCCTCTCAGCCCGCTGTCTCCAGAATGACTGCATTACTGACAGCCGGTAGCATCAGAACAGCACCAGAGCACCAGCAGATCGGGGGGGTGGGAGGTGTGTCATTTTCGGGAGGCGGAGCTACGTTTCCAGACGGACTGAAGAGCAGAGGAGTGTGAGAGCCCTGCGCCTCCCCGTAATGAAGGTGCCCTAAATAAGAGCTCCTTCCAGAGACAGACAGGAGGCGCGTCCCCCCGGGACAGGGAAGGGAATGAGCCGTGTTTACAGCGCACAGCGTGCGGCCTTTCCCCGTCTGAGGAGCCATAAGTAAAGCGCTAAACACACACTTCATCTGTCTGCGCCTGCCTTTGTGCCGCGGACGCGTTTCAGACGTTTCTCATGAGTCATGTGACATTGCGAGCATTCATTCGCCACGCCGTTAAGGCCGGGGGAACTCCGAGCACTCACGTCCTGGTTCCCCATGTCCCAGTAGGGCCTCTCTCCAAAGGACATCACCTCCCACATGACGATCCCAAAACTCCACACGTCAGACGCCGAGCTGTAGCGGTGGTACTGAATGGCCTCTGGAGCCGTCCACAGCACCGCACTCTTCCCCCCGTGCTGGGGGGGGGGGGGGGGGGGGGGGGAGGGAGAGGGACAGAGGGGGAGGGGGGGAGGGGGAGAGAGGGAGAGAGAGAGAGGGACAGAGGGGGAGGGGGGAGGGGGAGAGAGAGAAGGGAGGTAGAGAGGAGAGAGAGAGGGGAGGTAGAGAGGTGAGAGAGAGAGGAGAGAGAGAGAGAGAAAAACCATGTCAGTTGAGCAGAAGGGAGCATAGCAGTAAAAAGCCAGCAGGGCAGTAAAATGGAGTGTCATTACATGGATATAGACATAGCAGGAGGGGAGTGTATTGCTAGTGTGACACAGGCAGACATACAGCTCTAGCAGCATGGAAGGTGGAAAAGGGTAAAATGGAAGACAAGCAGCCAGGCCAGCAGGCAGAGTCAAACAGCACAAGACAGACTGAGCAGTGTGGGGCTGAGTGACAGGCAGGCAGGTAATCACAGTGTGAGGCACACAGAGGAGCGAGCAGGCAGACAGGCGCACTCACCAGCGTGGTGTAGACGGCCTCCACCTTGTCGTCCAGCAGGGGGCGGAAGCCCGACACCTTGCAGACCAGGCTGCTGTTGACCAGCACCTTGTGAGCGGCCAGCCTGCGGTGAACGAAGCCCATCTCCGTCAGGTACTTCATCCCCGCGGCGACGGCGCTCAGCATGTCCACCAGCTGCAGCACGCTGAGCTGGCCCTCGTGCTTCTGGGGGGCAGGAGGGGGGGGAGAATTACAGCACTGCCACAAGGTCAAATCCTAACATGAATCAGAGCATGCCAGACACACCAGGTCCTTCATGGGAGGACCATAAAAACAAACACGTCAGACGCCAGTGGAGAAACATTCTTTTGCTCGTCTTCACAATCTCATCTTGGTCGGACTCAGTAAGATTTCAAATATAACTGAATATAGCTGTATATATGCTAATTGCATTATTTAAAATACAAGCTTAACCAGCTAGGCACTATTAAGTGCACTGTACTGTACATCAGATGCAAGTGAACACCTGATCAAAGATAATCTACATTAATAAACACACTCACACATTCTCTTTCTCTCCCTCACACACACATATACACACACACACACACTCACTCACTCGCACGCGCGCGCACACACACACGTTCTCTCTCCCTCATACGCACACACACTCACACACACGCACGCACACACACACACACACTTACTCTGAGGAAAGAGTCCAGGACCCCATTGGACATGCACTCCACCACGATCATCATGGTGTTTCCTGCAGACACACAGAGACAGGAGCTTCATTCACAGGACCCCACACAGAACCCCACACAGGACCCCACACAGGACACCTACACAGGAGCCCCACACAGGACCCACACAGGACACCTACACAGGAGCCCCACACAGGACCCACACAGGACACCTACACAGAACCCCGTAAAGTACCCCACACCGGACCCCACACAGAACCCCGTAAAGTACCCCACACAGGACCCCACACAGGAACCCCACACAGGACCCACACAGGACACCTACACAGGAGCCTCACACAGAACCCCACACAGATCCCCCACACAGAACCCCGTAAAGTACCCCACACAGCACCCCAGCCCCACACAGGAGCTCTGATCAGGCGGAGGCCCAGAAAAAAGCGGCTCAATAAAGAGCTCATCA
>NC_049208.1:25456286-25458786 GCF_013347855.1 Anguilla anguilla
CACACACACACACACACACACACACACATGCACACACAAACCCGCACTTACCAACACACTCTGCAGCCCTCACTGCCTCTCTGCTTCAACAACTCTGAGCCACACGCGCGCGCACACACACACACACGCACACACATGCACGCGCACACGCACACAGAGTCTTTTCTGGGCCAACCCCATTAATAACTGGTCTTGCGGTACAGTTAAAAAGAAAGACAAGGACAAGTTGTGTTGTGAGAGGTGTCTGACGCTTGCGTTTGATCTGTGGCCTGATGAAAGCTGTATTATTGATGTTTATGCTGGCTGGCCTCAGCCTGACAGCGTCCTGAGGGGCTGAGCACATCTGCACACAGCACTGACAGCAGCCTGCTCAGCCCAGAGCTCGCCTGCTCGTCACATCACTGACACACTCTTTACCAGCACACACACGCACACGCACACGCACACGCACACGCACACGCACACGCACACGCACACGCACACGCACACGCACACGCACACGCACACGCACACGCACACGCACACGCACACGCACACACACACACACACACACACACACACACACACACACACACTCACACACTCTCTACCAGCACACACACACACACACACACACACACACACTCACACACTCTCTACCAGCACACACACACACACACACACACACACAAAGGGGATTCACACACACACACACACACACACACACAAAGGGGATTCACACACACACAGGCCTGCACAGAAACACACACATTCATAGACACTGCACACACTCATTCACAAACACACACGCATTCACACACATTAACGCATTCGCAGAAATACACACATTCACAGATGTACAGGTATGCACAGACACAAAGGCATTCTCAGACATTGATGTACTCACAGAAATACCAGCATTCGTAAAGACAAAGACACGCATTCACACACAAAAGCAGGTATGAAGAGCAGAGCCCCCATTTGATGCTCATAGACACCCAGAGCAGAGCAGCACACAGAAAGCCCCCCTCCCCAGCCCCCCCCCCCCCAGCGCGGCTCTGGCACGGGCCGAGGCGGAGGCAGAGGCAGAGCACGTCTGAGAGGAGAGAGCCCGGCCTGAGCACTGTCAAACCGCACAGACGGCAGCACAAACCAGAGCGTGAGCCCACTTTACCTGCAGGCTGCTGGGACACCCCCCCCCCCCCCCTCTTTTTTACCCTTCTGATGAATTATGCATCAGCTGCTCCCCCAACCAGTCAGGCAAACAGCATTTCATGCGACTGCGACACACCTGCGGATTAAGGAGAACACAGGTAGCACACCCACACGCGTGCACGGACACGGGGGCGTCGCAGGGAAAGAGGAGGGGAGTCGCCGTCCGTGTCAGACCCCATCGGAATGCGAGGCGACGGATCCACGAATGAGCTCGCCTCGCCCCCCCCGCGGAATCCCGTTTCCGCCGGCGACGGCTCGGAGTTTTCCCATTTAGCTTTAAAGCGCGGCGTAAACCCCGCACAGGCCGCTGAGCCCGCCCCAATTCCCCAGCCCCCAAACTACAGAGAGCGCCCAGCGACCTGAGACAGGTCTCATCAGAGAGCGCGTCTATCTCTCCCTCCCTCCGCCCCTCTCGCTCTCACTCACTCTTACAGGGATTACCGCTCAATATGAAACACGATTCCTTCCATTTCATTCCTCCCCGGCAGATGTTCCCATCTGCGGGGATTTAGGCGGCTGATGAAAGGCAGCGGCGCAGCGACACGACCCGCCAGCAGGGGGTGGCAGTGACACGTCGGTCTGTTAGCGCTGGAGGGCTTTGAGGGGACGCCAGCCCGGAGCCTCAGACCGCGTGCCCGTCTGCCGCAGGACCTGCAGGCAGGCAGGTAACGTTACGAGATGGCTCCCATCCGGCAGACGGTCCGCGGCGCTGCCGAGCGCTAGCTGCTCTCTGTCACTGAAAGGCCCGTGCCAGCTGAGCTGCAGTTCTGCAGGCCGGTCCCTGAGGACACAGGAAGCTTCTTCTCTGGCAGTTATGCTGTGCTGACCTGTGTTTTCATACAGCTCTTTCAATGTCACAGCTTTGCTTAGGAGCTTCAGTATTGCAGTATTAGGTACAGTAATGTGTGTGCGGTTGCAAGCAGCTTTCAAGCTCAGGTCTCATTGTCTGTGTGTGTACACATATGTATATATGTGTAAGTGTGTGTGTGTGTTGGAATATGAGAGAGAAAGTGCACGTGTGTGTCTATGAGAGAAAAGGGAGAGAGAGAAAGAAAGAGAGTGAAAATGTGGGAGATGTTCCCACCTGCACCAGGCTCCCAGATCGCAGAGAGCAGAGCCTCCTGGGAGTGGAAGCAGAGCATTGTGGGAATGTGGGAGCTTGGTCAGCAGTGCCCGCTGGGCAGAGGCGCGCCCATGCCAGGGCGGCACGCGGCGAGGCCGAGAGGTGCTGGCAGAGCGTGGAGGTCAGAGGGATCGGGCACGGCGCCCGCGGGCACAGGACCCCGCCCCCCCCGCCCTCCGCCAA
>NC_049208.1:25463786-25501286 GCF_013347855.1 Anguilla anguilla
TCATTCACCAGTAGTGATTGTTACATCAGCATTAGAACGTTCAGTTAATAACATATTTTTTTCATTTTCAAATGGTAAAAGAGTTACCTCAATAAAGCAACATGCGATGTAAAATACATACAGTAAAATCATATAAGATTGTGCTATTTCACAGGGAAGCTCTTCGTGTGCCCGATTACAGTGCTGAAGCTTGTAGACTATTTTTTGTTCTGTTCTGATCTTCATAAATTACAGGGCCATTCTCAAAAGTATTAATTGGTAAGATTTGTGGCTCTGAATGCTGCATGGTGAGAGAGGGCTCTCTAAATGTCCACATTACTGGGGGATTTACGGGCCTGGTGTATGAGCGTGTGCGTGCGGCGCTGGCGTGTTAGCGTGTGTGTGCGGCGCTGGTGTATCAGTGTGTGCGTGCGGCGCTGGCGTGTTAGCGTGTGTGTGCGGCGCTGGCGTGTTAGCGTGTGTGCTGCTGCAGATGCCTGCATTAGAAAGCACCCATCCCTCCCCCTCTGCTCCACCAGCTGTTCCGCACCCCCCGATCCCAGCCTGCCGCACTCTCCGCTCCAGATGCTGCCCAATGGCATTAAACAACTGGACCGCTTATCGGTAGCTCAATCTCTATCACACGCACACACAGACACGCACGCATACACATGAATGCACACACACACGAACTGACACGCATGAGCGCACATGCACAAACACGCACACGCACACACACACACAAATGCACGCGCACGAACACATGCAGGAACACACACACACACACACACACACACACACTCACACACACGCACGCACGCAGACCCATGATCTGATTCAGGGGAGTGACGTGTCAGAGAGCGTGGCCCAGCTGGCCCTGCTCCTCCGGCGCGGTGTGCGGGGGGCGAGGTGCGGGTGTGAAGTGTTCTCAGTAATCAGCATCGCGCACTCGGGGATCCCTACAAATCCCCGCAAATCCCCCCGACTTCAGGGAGGCGAGCGGGGCGGGAGAGGAGGCAGCGCTTCACACCGAGCCGGAATAAGACCCCGCTGCTCAGACCCTGGCGGCCGGGCCCCTGATCACAGCGTTAGTCAAGTGTTCATTAGCCCGCTGTGTGGTGGGCGCAGTCGGCGTGGCACCCTCTCAGCTGGCCGCCGGCAGGGCGTGTTTACCCAGAGCCTCCCCTGAGAAAGCGCCAGCTTCTTTACTGACTGTGCGTCCCACCGCAGGGCACGGCCACGCATTAGCTCTGTCTCTACAGTCGCTTAAACGTTATTTATACCGATGCGTCCTGCGCCAGCCATGTCGCTAATTAAGAGCAGATCTGTACGGCTATTGGCTGCTTTCTGCCTTGCGTCCTCCCCCCCCCTCCTCCCGAAGCAGAGGAGCTGGGTCTTTAGCTCCGGGCACAGTCTGAGCTCTGCTGAAAAGGGCAGAGAGGCAGCCCGTCAAAGCACAGTCTGAGGGCAGGTTCCCTGCTTGCTGCGCTCAGCACACACGCTTATTGAGACGCAAGCAATCTGACAGCTACGGAGCTGGTATGAAGGCGACCGTGGGCAAACATAATCAGCACAGTGTTTCTGCAGGTGAGAGCTGGAAAGGCCCTTCAGCTGAATCAGACCTCAGATAGCCAGCACTCAGGCAGGGGGGCAGCGTCTGCAGTACAGACAATACAGCAGGCAGTCTGTAATTAATACTACAGCCGAGCTGGTGTGGAGGTAAAGCGTCAGTAATTAATACCACAGAATAGCTGGTGTGGAGGTAAAGCGTCAGTAATTAATACCGCAGAATAGCTGGTGTGGAGGTAAAGCGTCAGTAATTAATACCGCAGAATAGCTGGTGTGGAGGTAAAGCGTCAGTAATTAATACTATATACAGTAGATAACCATACATAACTGTAAGCTTATAGTGTAACCTAGTGGAAACTCAACTTTACAGACCAGCACTGCCTGAACACATCTCGTTGTTTTTAACAGCACCTGTCCAGCTGATTTGTTCTGTGTTGCGCACAAACAACTGCGGCCGTCCGCTTTCTATTATGACTGCACTGCTGTAACTGGAATGGCGTGCGTTTAATATCTGCTGCTGAAGGCTCCGGGAGTGTGCGTCTGTTAATAATGTACCATATAAAATATGAACAGCCCTGATAACCGTAGAGCCAGCGTGATATCCACACGCAGCGCTAACGGCAGTGAGGACGGCGGCGGGGGGGGACGGCAGGGGGGGGACGGCAGTGAGGGGACGGCAGGGGGGGACGGCAGGGGGGGGACGGCAGGGGGGGGACGGCAGGGGGAGCAGCAGATTGGGGTCCTACCTGCCAGGCTGGTGGACACGTTGACCTGGCTGTAGAAGCTCTTGGCGGGCAGCAGCTCGGACACGCCGTTGAGGGCCTCCACGGTGAAGGTGTAGTTGGAGTGGGGCAGCAGGTTGACCACGGTGACGGTGCGCTCCGTCAGGCCGCTCTGCTGGGGCACGAAGCCCAGGCTGGCCCCGCACGGCTCGCACTGCCGCTGGGGGGCCCGGGGGGGCCCCACGCACCGGCTGCACCCCACGCTGTACGACAGGTCACCCCGGCCCCCCGTGTCCGCTGGGGGGGCCCACTCCAGGATCAGGGTGGACTGTTTTAGGGTGTACACCAGGTCCCTGGGTGGAGAAGGGGGACCTGAGAGAGAGAGAGAGAGAGAGAGAGAGAGAGAAAATTTTACTTACCTCTTTATTAATTAACTATTGATACTAGCTTTCTCCTTGTTTTTGTGGCTGGCATCTGTGTGTATTTGCTATTTGTATTAGCATTCTGGGTTGCTATAGATAACTTAACCACCTGCCCCTGCTGCACCAGTTTGACAGTTTGACTTCCACCCAGGCCTTGCTCTGGTAAATTATGCTGAGATTATTTCTGTTGCCAGTAATGCTGGTGGAGATGGAGAGCTGTGATCACAAACAGAGCTTGACACAGACGCTGCTGCTGTTGGAACTGATCTGTATTCTGTCACATACAAGAACAAATTATGTAAACGTGTACAAAAACGTTTACACTACATTTCATGATTATCGATCGTAAATCTGTTTGAGACCGCATCAAATACATTTTCATATAAAACACTGTACCTTTGCAGATGGCTGCATATAATAATCTGATTTATAATGAAAATCTGAAATTATATTTGTGTGAAGCGTGAAGTGTGAAGGGAATTAAAAGGATTCGTGATAAAATGTGTTTGTGAGAGAAATGAGCAAAGACTGCATATGTTCAGTGTGAAAATCTATATTACGGGGTGTGTATGTGTGTGTGTGTGTGTGGTTAAGAAACCAATTCACAGTCACGCATTTGTCCACCCAGTAAGAGCAGGGCAGCCGTATAAAAAGTGAAGTGTTAACAGCCTGTGTGGAGCTTGACATCACACATGCATGCACACATATACACACACACACACACACACACACACACACACACACACACACCTGTCACCTGCAGAATGGAAGATTGCAAACGTCAGCACAACTCTGCCTTCCCCTCTACATCTCTATCTCAGATTCAGTGGGTTTATAATAAAAAAGAAATGTGTGAGTGGGGGTGAGTGTGCATGTGGATGAGTGTGTGTGAGTGCATGTGTGTGTGCGTGCGTGTGTGTGTGGGGGTGGGGGGCGCTTAATAAAATGGATAATAAAGTATTATCATCATGAGCAGATTTATAGAATCCAGATAAAAGGGTGATTGCAGAGTTCCGGGTAAAATACACCTGAGCTAAAACATGACAGATTGGGCCGTATAAGAGACAGACAGCAGCAGAGAACGCAAGGAGCTGGCGCTGGGCGGGCCATGATGAAGGGGAGACGAGCGCGGGGGGGGGGGGGGGGTCAGCGCAGCGCGAATGAGCGAGCGCGAGGGTGGGGGGAAACTCACGGGTGCAGGGGGCCGAGGGGCTGTCCAGCGGGGTTCGGAAGTGGTCCTGGTCACACACGCACTGCACTGACCCCTCCTCTTCTGCCGTGCTGTGGGCGGGGCAGGGGAAACACTCCTGCTGCCTTGAAGACATCTTGTAGGAGCCAGCAGGGCAGGCTGCAGAGCAGAGGAACAGAAGGGATAAGGGAAAGTACACCCAAACTACACATCACATGGAAGTACCAGTACTGACATCACACTGCAGTGCAGAGTACCAGTACTGACATCACACTGCAGCACAGAGTACCAGTACTGACATCACACTGCAGCACAGAGTACCAGTACTGACATCACACTGCAGCACAGAGTACCAGTACTGACATCACACTGCAGAGCAGAGTACCAGTACTGACATCACACTGCAGCACAGAGTACCAGTACTGACATCACACTGCAGTGCAGAGTACCAGTACTGACATCACACTGCAGCCCAGAGTACCAGTACTGACATCACACTGCAGCACAGAGTACCAGTACTGACATCACACTGCAGCACAGAGTACCAGTACTGACATCACACTGCAGTGACACATTCAGTATTAGTGATGTTACTGACACACACCTCACAGCAGAGTAAGAGTGAGATCACACAGAGAAGCAGGGTAATAATACTGATACCATGCAGCACCAAGAGTAACGATACTGACAACGCAGCCTATGAGGGGTGTGCATCTTTGTCACAGAGCAGAACAGCCCAGATGAGTAACACTGACAGTAAACAGACTGGACACTGCTGAGGAACACTGGTGTGGCGCAGATTAAGGACTGAGCTACATACAGTAACGGCATTAAATTCTAAAAGTGCAGCAGCACTGCATGTTTGCGAGCAGAGCACTGCGTGCTACCAGTCATATCACACGGACAGGAATACAATACTCATCCACTCTGTGTGTTTGCACAGACTGTTAATTACACAAATCATTTTCATCTTTAATTGGCTGCAAGCACAATGGCAGAGAATGCGGATTACATACATAATTACACACACACATGTACAGCACTCAACACTCACACACAGACCACATTGCTGATTACACATTCCCTTTCACACACAAACACACAGACATGCACGCACGCACACACACACGCTCAAGCACACAGCACACACACTCACCCACACATAGGCATGCGCGCGCACACACACACACACTCACACAATTGTGTCAGTATCCCCGCATCACATTTCCTGGTTCCTGTCAGTCATCTGAGCAGGGTAATGTGTGTGAAATCGGGGAGCGGTAAGCTCCCGCCCGGGCAGAGAATCCATGTAAACCCCGGTTATGAACATGCAGAACCGTGCAGTTTGATTGATACACCTGAGAAGCCCGGGCACAGGCGTCCCAGCTCTTACCGCACGGTGGGGATGACACAAAGTCAATAAGGGCCAACAGGCCTCGCCACCTCTCAGCCGCCATCTCGCCATCGCGCCCATTAGCAGCTGCGGCCCGTCCCCGAGCTCAGCGCCCTCACAGAGGACCGCTGCTCACTCCATGCCCCCCCCCCCCCCACGTTAGAGCCTCTGTATTTCCCTCTGTCTTATTTATAAGAGGCTCTGAGACCTGAACATGCGCTGCCCCCGCCAGGAGAGAAATCCCTGTGCCCTTCCAAAGCCGTGTCCGCGTGCGTGCTGTCAACCGGAAAGTTCTCCCTCAAACGCAGGCTTAGAGAGAGAACAGCAGAGCTGCCACTGCGATTAATCAAACACGCCCTGCATAACTGGGACACTACATTTGGAGTTTTATAGCCCTATGGCCCTGCTGAGGGACCCCGCTGTACCTGAGGGGCCCCACTGTACCTGAGGGGCCCCGCTGTACCTGTGAGGCCCCACTGTACCTGAGGGGCCCCGCTGTACGTGTGAGGCCCCGCTGTACCTGAGGGGCCCCGCTGTACCTGTGAGGCCCCGCTGTACCCGAGGGGCCCCGCTGCACCTGTGAGGCCCCACTGTACCTGAGGGGCCCCGCTGTACCTGAGGTGGTGGGTTTGCATTAAGTGCTGCCTGTGCGGGTGATTAAACACACTTTACAGACTTTGGTACTTAGACTCTCTCTGAGCTGGAGCTCCTCAGGATGCACAGGAGCAGGCGTGTGCCAGTGATGAATACGGCACCTCCAGGGACTCAGATTACAGATTAGAGCCCCACACCTCCCTACGGCCAGCCAAGCCGGCCTCCATCACCAGCCCCGCTCAACAGCCACCGGCATCGGCAGTAATGAGAGGAGGAGCATTAGTCATCTGTTTTACTCATCTAACCTTCAGCGAATCAGGGCAGCACAGACAGAGCCCCTTCCTCTTTCACAGAGGGAAAGCAGGGCAGGCAGGGGATACGAGAGCGTGTAACCAAGCAACCGCTGGGGGATGATGAGGACACCAATATTAACACCCCGACCCTTTCTGCAAGCGCCAACGGATCTTCAGCGATGGACAAGGGCATGGCTTTAAAGACCTGGACAAAGCCATGCAGAGACATTCCATTCTCTACCTGGGAGAGACAGCGCCCCCATCAGGCCCACCAACACCACATCATACAGCACCAGGGTTTCCCAGGAGGGTCGCCCTCCACCCAAGCTGTAAAACACGAATAGCTCCCTGATCTCTCATACTGATTATGATGACGATGATGGTGGCTGTGTAGCATAATGGCTTGGGGACTGGGCTTTGCAACTCCTAGGCAGCAGGTTCAATTCCCACGTAGGACACTGCAATTGTACCCTTGAGCAAGGTGCTTAAGCTGAACTGCTTCAGTAAATATGCAGCTGTACAAATGGACCAAATGTTAAAGGAGCTGTGTAAGGCAGTCTGGATAAGAGGGGTGATGACGAGTACAACGATGAGGAACATTCACAGCTTTCGCTGATTTCGTTGTCCACTCACAGCACTAATGTTTGTCATGGAGGAAGTGAAGGGATCCTATCAGAACACATCTGCTCGCTGCTGTTAAGGAATGCTCTCCTGTCGTAACAACCATCAAATTTCAGTGCAGCGCTCTCATAACTGAACTGCACTCACGCACATCAATAAATCATGAAGCACTTAATACACTAACTGTGAGCGATGAATTGTTTCTGTGCATTTCTGACAGAAGGTATTAATGAATATTAATATGTGGAAAGAGGTTTGCTCAGCTCCCCCACCCCACAGCCCCCGCCCCCCAATCCCGACCCAAATGGCCTTCATTATTCCAGAACGTAATTCTGCTTGGTCTTATTTCCAAATGTCAGGCGAGATTTGCGGGCTGGTGCGGGCCAAATCAATAATTCATGACACCATATTCAGATCACTGACATTATGCCGCTAATTCTAATTTATGAAAGCTTTGCTAACGAACGGAATAAATCCACATTAATGGACAAGTGAAAGGTCTATTTTAAAGGTCCTGCCAGGAGCCAGTCCTGCACGCTGCGGGCCCCACGGCCGACAGGCTGCGGAGTGATTGTGTGAGCCGGCCATGGAGACGCCCGCTCCCGCCCTGGGCCTGGGGGCGAGGCCTGAGCGGGCGTGTCCACGCAAGCCTCCGCACTCCAGCCCAGGAGCGCGGGCACCATCCGCACCGCGCCAGCTCGTCCGTCTCCAGCAGCCCGGTCGCGCTCTGTGATCTCATTTATCCTGAGTTTTTCTGAAGTTCTGCAGCACCCTTGTCATCATCATCATCATCATCAGCACCCTCACCACCGCCGCCATCATCATGAGGCCCGTACAGCAGCGTCTCCATTATCATCAGCGACGCGTATGCTGCCGCCATCATCGCACTTTTACAGGCCAACACAGCGGCTTCATCAAAGGCCTATTCAGCCTGCCTCACACCCCAAAGAGAGCGAAGGAGAGAGAGAGAGAGAGAGAAAGGAGGGTGGAGAGAGAGAGCAAGGGAGAGAGAGAATCACAGGAAGAAAGTGAGGGGGAGAGAGAGTGAGCAAGAGAGAAACAGAGAGAGAGAGAGAGAGAGACAGACAGAGATAGAGAGAGAGAGAGAGAGAGAGAGACAGACAGACAGACAGAGAGAGAGAGAGAGAGAGCGAGAGAGAGAGAGATAGAGACAGACAGTGTGCACTGCGCTGAAGGCTGACAGTGTAGTGTGAGCTCCCTCCCTCCCTCCCTCAGTCCCACTCGTGTATCCGTGCTCAGAACAATGGGAGCGACACAGACTGGAGCCCCAATTACAGGATATTACAGCGCTCTTCCTTCATCATAATCACAGAGAGCATTATCCCTCTTTCTGCTGCCGGGGCCCTCAGCAGCCTCCCCACACAGCGCCTTCCCCTTACCGCCGCTCATCAGAGCGCCAGCGCCAGCGCCCCGCCGCTCCCTCTCTCCCCATTCACTCGCTCTCTCCTCTCATCACTCTTCGCTCTCTCCACACTCCTCCTCTCCCGGTCAGCTCAGAGGAAATGATGCCATGATGTCATAAGCGCGTCAGGGTCGGCCCCCTTGTGAAAGGCGGGCTGCGGGGCGGCGCGTCGGCGCGTGCGGCGGCACTAGTGCGTTCTGCGCTCCCCTGACCTGCGCCGTGCTCCAGAGAAGCCAGCTCCCCGTCGCGCACCTGACAGGGCTAAGGCCACATTCCGGAAGCTTCCTGTCTGAGAGCAGAGGGCTAAGGCCACATTCCGGAAGCTTCCTGTCTGAGAGCAGAGGGCTGAGGCCACATTCCGGAAGCTTCCGGTCTGAGAGCAGAGGGCTGAGGCCACGTTCCGGAAGCTTCCTGTCTGAGAGCAGAGGGCTGAGGCCACGTTCCGGAAGCTTCCTGTCTGAGAGCAGAGGGCTGAGGCCACATTCCGGAAGCTTCCTGTCTGAGAGCAGAGGGCTGAGGCCACATTCCGGAAGCTTCCGGTCTGAGAGCAGAGGGCTGAGGCCACATTCCGGAAGCTTCCTGTCTGAGAGCAGAGGGCTGAGGCCACATTCCGGAAGCTTCCGGTCTGAGAGCAGAGGGCTGAGGCCACATTCCGGAAGCTTCCGGTCTGAGAGCAGAGGGCTGAGGCCACATTCCGGAAGCTTCCTGTCTGAGAGCAGAGGGCTGAGGCCACATTCCGGAAGCTTCCGGTCTGAGAGCAGAGGGCTGAGGCCACATTCCAGAAGCTTCCTGTCTGAGAGCAGAGGGCTGAGGCCACATTCCGGAAGCTTCCTGTCTGAGAGCAGAGGGCTGAGGCCACATTCCGGAAGCTTCCTGTCTGAGAGCAGAGGGCTGAGGCCACGTTCCGGAAGCTTCCGGTCTGAGAGCAGAGGGCTGAGGCCAAATTCCGGAAGCTTCCTGTCTGAGAGCAGAGGGCTGAGGCCACATTCCAGAAGCTTCCGGTCTGAGAGCAGAGGGCTGAGGCCACATTCCGGAAGCTTCCGGTCTGAGAGCAGAGGGCTGAGGCCACATTCCGGAAGCTTCCTGTCTGAGAGCAGAGGGCTGAGGCCACATTCCGGAAGCTTCCGGTCTGAGAGCAGAGGGCTGAGGCCACATTCCGGAAGTTTCCGGTCTGAGAGCAGAGGGCTGAGGCCACATTCCGGAAGCTTCCTGTCTGAGAGCAGAGGGCTGAGGCCACATTCCGGAAGCTTCCTGTCTGAGAGCAGAGGGCTGAGGCCACATTCCGGAAGCTTCCTGTCTGAGAGCAGAGGGCTGAGGCCACATTCCGGAAGCTTCCTGTCTGAGAGCAGAGGGCTGAGGCCACATTCCGGAAGCTTCCGGTCTGAGAGCAGAGGGCTGAGGCCACGTTCCGGAAGCTTCCTGTCTGAGAGCAGAGGGCTGAGGCCACGTTCCGGAAGCTTCCTGTCTGAGAGCAGAGGGCTGAGGCCACATTCCGGAAGCTTCCTGTCTGAGAGCAGAGGGCTGAGGCCACATTCCGGAAGCTTCCGGTCTGAGAGCAGAGGGCTGAGGCCACATTCCGGAAGCTTCCTGTCTGAGAGCAGAGGGCTGAGGCCACATTCCGGAAGCTTCCGGTCTGAGAGCAGAGGGCTGAGGCCACATTCCGGAAGCTTCCGGTCTGAGAGCAGAGGGCTGAGGCCACATTCCGGAAGCTTCCTGTCTGAGAGCAGAGGGCTGAGGCCACATTCCGGAAGCTTCCGGTCTGAGAGCAGAGGGCTGAGGCCACATTCCAGAAGCTTCCTGTCTGAGAGCAGAGGGCTGAGGCCACATTCCGGAAGCTTCCTGTCTGAGAGCAGAGGGCTGAGGCCACATTCCGGAAGCTTCCTGTCTGAGAGCAGAGGGCTGAGGCCACGTTCCGGAAGCTTCCGGTCTGAGAGCAGAGGGCTGAGGCCAAATTCCGGAAGCTTCCTGTCTGAGAGCAGAGGGCTGAGGCCACATTCCAGAAGCTTCCGGTCTGAGAGCAGAGGGCTGAGGCCACGTTCCGGAAGCTTCCGGTCTGAGAGCAGAGGGCTGAGGCCACATTCCGGAAGCTTCCTGTCTGAGAGCAGAGGGCTGAGGCCACATTCCGGAAGCTTCCGGTCTGAGAGCAGAGGGCTGAGGCCACATTCCGGAAGTTTCCGGTCTGAGAGCAGAGGGCTGAGGCCACATTCCGGAAGCTTCCTGTCTGAGAGCAGAGGGCTGAGGCCACATTCCGGAAGCTTCCTGTCTGAGAGCAGAGGGCTGAGGCCACATTCCGGAAGCTTCCGGTCTGAGAGCAGAGGGCTGAGGCCACATTCCGGAAGCTTCCGGTCTGAGAGCAGAGGGCTGAGGCCACATTCCGGAAGCTTCCTGTCTGAGAGCAGAGGGCTGAGGCCACATTCCGGAAGCTTCCTGTCTGAGAGCAGAGGGCTGAGGCCACATTCCGGAAGCTTCCGGTCTGAGAGCAGAGGGCTGAGGCCACATTCCGGAAGCTTCCTGTCTGAGAGCAGAGGGCTGAGGCCACATTCCGGAAGCTTCCTGTCTGAGAGCAGAGGGCTGAGGCCACATTCCGGAAGCTTCCTGTCTGAGAGCAGAGGGCTGAGGCCACATTCCGGAAGCTTCCTGTCTGAGAGCAGAGGGCTGAGGCCACATTCCGGAAGCTTCCTGTCTGAGAGTAGAGGGCTGAGGCCACATTCCGGAAGCTTCCTGTCTGAAAGCAGAGGGCTGAGGCCACATTCCGGAAGCTTCCTGTCTGAGAGCAGAGGGCTGAGGCTGGGCACACACGGCTGCCTCTACCTCTTCTGCCAGCATGACCCAAGTGCCTACAGCCCTCAGGCACCGGAGAGGAGAGCAACAGGAGCAACAAGCAGCTGTGTGTGTGTGTGTGTGTGTGTGTGCGTGTGTATGTGTGAGTAAGTATGTATGTGTCCATGTGTATATGAGTGTATGCGTGTGTCAGTATGTGTGTGTGTATGTGTGTGCGTGTGTATGTGTGAGTGTGCGCGCGTGTGTGTGTGGGAGAGAGCGTGCATGTGTCAGTGTATGTGAGTGAGTATTTACTGTACATGCGTGCCTGCATGGCTGGGCGCACACTGGTGGTGCGGTATGTGAGAGCAGGGAGGCTAACTGCACCGCAGGGGCTCTGAGCTGCAGGTTCAGGGTGCAGAGGGCAGCTGAGAGGGCGAGAGAGAGAGAGAGAGAGAGAGCTGCAGTGGACAGCCAGAGAAACAGCCTGCAGGCTCTGAAGGGGGGGGGTGTCAGGATTTGATGCGCTGTTAGAAAGGGGGCTGTGACTCCTTCCTCTCTGCTTCCAAACAAAACATTTCTCGCAGCTTTATTGATCCAGATGCCCCCCCCCTTCTCCCCAAAACAACAATACATGAGGAGGAAGAGACAGCCAGCGTACAGCGCAACAGCCGAGCTAAGATACATCGCCATCTTTCATTTGCATTTTAACTACAGTAAACATGCGGTGTGTGCGTGCGTGTGTGTGTGTGTGTATGTGTGTGTGCGTGTGTATGTGTTTATGTGTGTGTGTGCGTGTGTGCGTGTGCGTGCGTGCGTGTATGCTTGTGCATCTCAATGGCTTCCATGACCTAAGAATATCAAAATAATTTAATGTTGTTCACAAATGGAGTTTGATTCCACTTGAAGTGTGAGTTTCCACCTGAAACTCAGCTTTGCAGCTGATGCAACAGTGAAGGCTGAAGGAGACACCGGAGACGCTGGGGAGAGATGCGGCCAACGGGACTGAAAATCTAAAAGAACGAGAAGGTGCCGACAGAATCGCATTACTTCCCAAGGTTTTACAGCATAGCTGTGTGTGTTTGTTACTCCATATACATTTAGCTCCCAATTGGACTAATCTTCCCATGACCCACTTGATATTTATTAGATAAAATATGGACAAGCCTCTCACATCTTAAACAGAGCATGGTATGAATCATAAAATTGATTTTCCATTCATTTTCATCAGGCTGCTGTAACAAAATATATATTTAAATTGTTATCATGATTACACTTTTTTTGGGCTTCTGCTTGTACAGTATTTGACGAACGATATAAATGCTGTCATAAATAATTGGAATAAACCCTGTGCACCCTCAGTCTGAGCTTCCATTAGAATCATTGTGTTACTCTGTACTGGCCTGGTCACGGCCTTGTCCTGCCTGAACTCACATTCAGGGAACAACGTTTCCCAGAGTCTCCTGTTCTCAGGGAGTGAATACATTATGCGCTGCTTTTGGAGGGCACATAGCAGTGGACTACCCATCATGCACTGCGCGACAGACACCGCGGTGCGGCAGGTACTGCAGACAGGGGTAACAGGAACACAAAGCGCTCAGCCAGGGACGCGCAGCGATCGGTCACGAAAGGACCACATTGTGCACCTGAGGAAATGAAGCCATAGAGAAACACAACAGTCCTGCATGTTTAATTGGACGCAAGGGTCTCGTCTCAAAAGCTGAGCACTCCAAATCAAAACCTCCCATTTGCATAATTATTCGGGCTGGACTGTTTCCCAAACAACTCCAAAAATTCATTTTTCCACTTACGCGTTTTTTTGACAAACTAATAAGGCGGTGCATTACAGCAAGCCTCATTCTTCCTCCATTTACGTATTGTATGCTTCTAATGAAATATTAACGAAGGCAAAGAATCAAGGGTAACCCATCAAAGCAGCATCAATCGCAGGCCTCATTCCCCCAGAGCCCCTCACTCACTGTAAGACACACAATCCACGCAGGGGATGTTCTTCACTGACAGAGAGAACCTCTTGTAGCTGCCATATTAGAGAACAGACACTCGCTTCATGTGTTTATGTTTCCATAAACTTTTTTTATGGGGCAGCAAGATAAGGGGCGGGTTACGCAAGACAATCTCACAGACGTCAAACAAGAATTTATCGCTGCATTAAACCAGCATTGGAATAGGAATGATTCTACGTTAAAGTTTTCCATCGATACGTCTGGCATGTTCCCACATACAATATGCTGAAGCTGTCTGCACAAGATCAGTCAGGACAGTTCCTAGACTGGTTAATACAGCAGACCAACCGCACCATGAATTCTCTCTCTCTGCTTTTCTGCAGGCACGTTTTCAGAGGCAAAGTCAATGAATGCAGTTTCTTTCAGACCCTCACAAAATCACCGGCGAGAGAGATGAACTGGACTCGGCAATTATGACTGGGCAACGTGTCCACAGGTAATTTATGCAAAATAACGATTTCCATTACACTTAAAGCACATTGAGGCGCATTAGTCCACATTTTCCCAGGCGGTCAACTCTCTAATTTGGTCTGTGGGGTTTTAGGGAGCGGGGCTGCTCGGAGCTGGACGCTGATTACGCCCTCAGACCTGGCAACCTGCGTGTACTCCGGCGCTGCTGACGGACGGCGAGCGGCTGGCGGCGCTCGTCCCACACTGCAGCTGGAGCTGCGCGCTCAGGAGCCCGCGGGCGGCGTGCACTGACCTCCACAGGGCCTGGCCCGCCACAGCAGGAGCACACGCGCGGTAACGCACCTCAGCTCGGCTCTGCAGACGACTCTCTGAGCCTCTGATGCATCACGCTGCAAGCTGAATAACCAAACCTGCACTTACTCACCAAATCTGTTCAACAGCACAGTGCGCTGAAGGTCACTGCGCTCAGTTAAACCAATCAGGAGCCGGACCTGGAGGGTTATTGCTTCTGATTGGTTATTGACATTGAGAACAATGAGGGTAGCGGTTGAGGATGCGCTTATTGAATGGTACCTGGTCCCCAGGGACCACGTGTGAATGAGTCATCTGGAGGTGGGCAGATCTGGGCCTGGCTGGGGGACCGAGCAGATGCTCTCCACTGAAAGGACCTGCCAAACGACCTCTGACCTGGAGAGGGACAAAGTCCTTGACCCTCGATCAAAGCTGGGCATCAGTCCCGCCCTTTTCTAAAACTGTCCCTAGAGCCCCCTGACCCAAGTGGGCCCTCCCATCACCCCTATGTCCACTGGGCAGCGCTGTAGGACACCATTTCATCGTTCCACAAACCCGCGGGGAGCTACATTCCATCAGACCCAAATCCATACAAGCAAAGGCCTTTAAATGAAACAGCTCAATACGCCAGGATCAATAGCCCAATCAGATCAATGCACAAATAGTCCAATCAGGGCCGAGCCCGTAAGCGTTTAAACGCGGAGGGGGCCGGGCTGACCCTGACGCGGGACGGCGGCGTGACGGATGATGCGCAGCCGGCGTCCCTGGGGCCCGCGCGCGTTTAATTACTGCGTTTTCCACGCCGTCCAATTGCGTCGCGGATGTGTCCAGCGTGGCAGCGAGGTGCGCGCCACCCGCCAAGACCGGGCAGAAACAATTAACGGGGTTTGTCAGCCGGCTGTGCGCATAAAAAATGAGGCAGAAACACAATCAGGGCCGCAATTAAGCTGTGAAGGCAAAGCGCCGGTGACCTTGTTGTGTAATTAACGGCTTCTTCTTCCATTAGTTTCCCTCTTTTTCTGTTCCCCAGTTTAATTACGGGACAGAACGTCGTCGGGATAAGAGAAGAGAGAAGTGAAGCGATTAAGAACAGGAGGAACGGGGAGACGGGCTGGAGGTGCAGTACAGCGTGAGAGAGAGAGAGAGAGAGAGAGAGAGACTGAGGAGTCACTCAGGATAAAAGCATCTGCTAAATGACTAAATACAATGTAATGCGAGGGAAATGAAGAGTGAGCAAAAGGGACTGAGCAACAGAGTGAGTGAAACAGAGGGACACGGAGATCAAGAATGGCAAGAGAGAGCAAAGGAAGCAGGGGCGCCAAAGGGAGAGAAGAAGAGCGGAAAGCAAAAGAGCAGCAGAGAGAGGGAGAGAGAGAGAGACAGAGAGAGGGAGAGAGAGAGAGAGACAGAGAGAGAGAGGGAGAGAGAGAAGCAGGCTGACAGTGTGAGGGATAATGAGGGAGGCTAAAGGCCTCATTACGCACTCACACCTGAGCCCGGGCGCTGGGGCCGCAGCAGGGCGGGACTCTGGGCACAGAGGGGTGTGGAGTACATGTGCACAGGGCCCTCTCTCACCGACTGACAGCGGGCCAGCCAGCGAGCCCATCAGCTGTGAGCTTCTTCCAGCTGTAACTGGCTGTGCAGCCGGTGGGTGACTGTGCCCTGAACCGCAGAATTCAGCAACGGGCAGCTGAATAAATTGGCTGGTGGAGTATGACGAGCATCACCGTGCGCAAAGTTAAAGAGAAAAGTTCGGCCATCTTGCCAGAGCTGAGGACGGCCGGTCACCCAGCAGGCCCCAGCACAGTGCAACCTGCACTTAAGAAGGCCCTATTCCTCCTTTCAGAAAGCACTAAAATCACACCTGAGCAGGGCCCCCCCTCAGTGGAGCCCCCCTCCCAACACACGGCCCGCGCCTCCTGGTTACATCACCACAGCCTCAACTATAGGCGGCGCCGCAGCTCTGTGTTTTTTAATAGCCAGGATTTCACTGGCACCAGAGGAAGACAGACGGGGATCAACTGATCGAAATGGTCCGGCGCAGTGGACCAGGGAGAGTGGGAGGGAGAGAGAGAGAGAGAGAGAGAGAGAGAGAGAGAGAGAGAGAGAGAGAGAGAGAGAGAGAGAGAGAGAGAGAGAGAGAGAGAGAGAGAGAGAGAGAGAGAGAGAGAGAGAGAGAGAGAGAGAGAGAGAGAGAGAGAGAGAGAGAGAGAGAGAGAGAGAGAGAGAGAGAGAGAGAGAGAGAGAGAGAGAGAGAGAGAGAGAGAGAGAGAGAGAGAGAGAGAGAGAGAGAGAGAGAGAGAGAGAGAGAACGGGACAGAAAAAGGGAGAGTATAGATGAATTAATTGAATTGATTTAATTATCAGCTTTAATGGCTTAGTTGAAATGAATTACATAATAAATGAACAGTGATAATCCAGAGTGTTCTACAGGAAGATCTGAGCCGCTGCGTTCAGTGCACTGCTCCCCCCCCTGCCCCCCACCGTGACCTACTCCCACTGCAGTGTCCCCAAATACTCCCACACTGTCTCCTCTCCACCTTTCCTCTGTTTCCCCATCCCATAAGGACACAGCCAGGGGGCTAACAGAGAACACTGCTCTCTGCTGGGACACTGACGCATGCCAGAGTGCACCATGAACGCCCACGCATGCCCTCTTGTGTACACACACACACACACGCACGCACGCACGCACGCACACACACACACGTTAACATAAATATATACACAAAGCACATACATACACATACACTCTCACACACGCACACACGTTAACATAAATATATACATAAAGCACATATATACACATACACACTCTCACACACACACACACGCACACACGCACACACGCACACACACACACACACACACACATACGCACACACGCACGCACGCACACACACGTTAACATAAATATACACATAAAGCACATATATACACATACACACTCTCACACACACACACACGCACACACGCACACACGCACACACACACACACATACGCACACACACGTTAACATAAATATACACATAAAGCACATATATACACATACACACTCTCACACACACACACACGCACACACGCACACACGCACACACACACACACATACGCACACACACGTTAACATAAATATACACATAAAGCACATACATACACATACACACTCACACACAGTACACATGCACAGGTTTCTGTGTGTGTGTTTTGTCTGAGGAGAGAAATCACTGGCCCTACCAGCCCCTGACTGGAACAAGGGCGCAGTCCCCCTGGCTGAACAGCAGGGGGCGTGTGCAGCGAGCGGAGCTCCCGGTGGGCGGGGGGGGGGGGGGGGGCCCTGGAACACAAACGCTCTCCTCCTTCCTCCTCCGCGCCCTGAGGACCCAGCCCGCCGCCTCAGGGGCGCGGATCGGAGCCAGAAGGGTGCGCGGAGCGCCAGTCGATACCGGCAGACGCGGCACAGCGGTGCCGAGCCCGGCGCGTCCGCACACGCAGATCAATAGCCTGCCTTAAAGAGCTCCTGCAGCGCTGCAGACATTACGCAGACGCCCACACACTCGTGCGGGCACGGCCCGTGCAGCCGCACACACAGCTGCTGCCCGGGCCCCAGTTACAGCAGCTTCTGCTGCTTCAGTCACCGCTAATGCAGCTTCTGGAGGAACGAGAACCACTCTACCCCCCCCCCACCCCCACCCTGCCCCCCACCTCCTCTCCCCAGGAAGGCTGCTGGGTACAACAACAAAAAAACCCTGCAGTGAAATGATAATGAAGCCGTTTTTTGGGATCAACAATCGGAGCCTGTCAGTTTTAGGACCCCCCGCCAGCCTGGCGAATCTTACCCACTTCCGCGGCATCGCCTTTCCTCTGTTCGGCATTAAAGCGCTCTGCCGTAACAAAAGCGTTGGGTGGCATTAAATAATCATTTTATCAAAGAGATCAGAGTCTTTCTTCTGCCTACTTTGAGCCAAGGGTTCCTTTGTTATTCATGGAATTATTTTATGTGATGCCGACAGGCTACATAACATACTAGAAAAGTAAAAGAAACAAGATGATAATGGATGAATTATCATATCAAATGAAGCTCTCTGCCTAATTTAATTGCAGCCTATTGATCACTGCTGCCACTAAATACTACAGCAATGAAAAGAGCAGAAACTATCAGTTCGTTCTGCTGCTGCTCCTGCGCCTGTACCCAGTTGTGCTCTGGCTACTGCTGCTTGTTGGTCGTGCAGTAAAGACCACAGACACAGCAGTGCACAGAAAGTGTTCTAGAGCACCCTACTGTTCTCCAGCAGCCCACACACACGCACGCACGCACACATACACGCGCACGCGCGCGCGCACACACACACACACACACGCACGCATACACACACACACACGCGCGCGCGCACACACACTGTAAAAAATGGGAATCACAGAAGAGATGACATAGGGTCAGATGTGCCCAGACCCAGTGGATGGCGAGACACTCAGGGAAGGTGGGACAGGTGTGAGGAGCTAACTGGACGGGGAGACGACCCAATCTCCCGCTCAGGCCCCTCCGCACACACAGACACAGCGACGAGGCTCTCCGAGTGAGCCACTCACAGCCAGGCAGCGGCCTGAGAGGCTGCAGGGAGTCTCTCAAAACCTCCCAATCAAACCCCTCACAAAGCCCTCCTGACCCAATCAGAAGCTCCTGAATCTGAGGAGCAGCTGGCTGTCTGAGCAGCCGCCCCTCCCAGAGCACACACGAGGAATGCTGTGCAGTGTGGGTCCTGCTGTGACCACCACAGCGCATGCTTACATAACTGCTCAGTCAGTCACTCAGTCACTCAGTCACTCAGTCACTCAGTCACTCAGTCACTCAGTCACTCAGTCACTCAGTCACTCAGTCACTCAGTCACTCACTCACTCACTCACTCACTCACTCACTCACTCACTCACTCACTCACTCACTCACTCACTCACTCACAGGTCTCCCCTCACACATTCCTCGCTGCTCTGCTTAACTCCGGCACTCTGTGCTTCAGTTTAGCAAGCGGAGGGGGGACCGGCATGGTCATCTGTCACACGGTCTCTCAGGTACAGAGCCCACACCACACCACACCCCACCACTGCAGAGAGCACGGAACCACATCCCCCCCCGCCCCCCTCCGCCTTCAGTCCCCGTCCAAAACCACACCACACACCCACACACAAAAGCATCTTTCAAAGCACACAACTGCTAACAAATCAACACAATTTCATTCAGCTGAGATTTTCTATTAGTTTCCTGTCCTGCAGGAAATAAAAATAGGCTCAGAAATGGCGTACATGACAAGGAAAATATCCTTATTTTCCTGTTCATACATTTGATAGAGTACACTTACACTGCATCGAAATTCATGCATTCAGCAGATGCTAAATTATTTACACTGCAACCTACATCATTGCGTTTTGGCTAAATGAACACTTTAAATGTAAGAAAAGAGGGGAGAGCAGAGGGAGTCTAAACCAGGCCTCCCTCCCTCCTCAGAGCGGACGCTACCCGCCGCCCCGGCGCCCACAGAACCAGCCGTCTGCGGCGATGGCGGTAAGAGTCATTCAGGCTGAGGACGACGCAGCAGACGTGTCACCCCACCTCTGGCCTCCAGCGCGCCGTTGTTAAAACGAGGGGAGGGGGGCGCGTCTAACGCCCCCTGGAAGCAGCCGTGCGGGACACCTTTGCGCCTGCTCAGACGGAACCCCTCTCCAGGAAGAGGGGACTGTTTGAGAGGAGGGGGGCCAGGGGTCTATCTGCAGCAGGAGAACGAGCCCCTTCTCCCTCAGAGCCTTATGGAGGACGCCCGCTGTGCCACAGTTTGACGGTAATGCTGAGGGACGCAGCCTGACCGATGGGCCGCGGGGAACCTGCGCTGGGGTGCAGTCAGCTCACAGGGGGGAAGTGCGCTCACCATGAAACACAGTGTGACAATGAGGAACCCGACTGACTATGCAACCCTGCCTCCCTCCAAACAAGCCAGAGAGGGAGAGAGAGAGAGAGAGAGAGAGAGAGAGAGAGAGAGAGGGAGAGGGAGAGCGGGGGAGAGAGAGGGGGGGAGAGAGAGAGAGAGAGAGAGAGAGAGAGAAACAGAGGGAGAGACAGAGAGACAGAGAGAGAACTGCGGAAATCACACTGACAGGAAGAGTAAATGGAGAGAAGCAAACCAACTGTAGTTCCACCTGTAAATAAAGCTGCCCATGTAGTAAGTTAACCCTACAATCACCAGAGCTGTTCGTACTATCCAGTTTCACTTTTCAGTTCAAAACATCTCCTGAGCATCACAAAACAACATATGTAAGGAAACACAACACTGCTTCTGAAAAAAGGCTGAAACACATTGTGTTTTGACTGTGAAACACAAACTCAGTTTCCCACAACTGACCTAGGCTATAAATGTTGTCAAGACTGAAATTTATGTAATTGGAACAGTAAAATTCTAAGTCGTATTTGTTTGGCCTTAAAGAATATCTGCTCAGTGCACATTCAGGCACTGATGGGCAGCACACGTCTCTTTGCATTTGCATGCATAGCACGTTAGCACGCTCCTCTTAGCACACGTCATGTGGAAAAAGAACACTGGGTAAGGCAGTTTATATACGCACTTCCACACAACTGCCCCCCTTCGGTAAAGCGCCAGTAACCAAAGGCCTTTTTCAGAGGGAGGAAATGGATGCTGCTGCACTGCTAGACGGAGGAGCCATCGACCAGCGCCTTTTCTGCAGGATGAAAAAAAAGGGTATCGACAGCTCGGCATAAACAAAAGCGGACCCTTCATTCCACAGCTCAGGATGAGTGTGATGGATGGGAAAACTGGACAGCAGCCTCCCTCCATTTCAGCTAACAGGAGCAGGTCAGGGGAAAACACACTGCCTACAGGAGCAGGTCAGGGGAAAACACACTGCCTACAGGAGCAGGTCAGGGGGAAAACACACTGCCTACAGGAGCAGGTCAGGGGGAAAACACACTGCCTACAGGAGCAGGTCAGGGGGAAAACAGACTGCCTACAGGAGCAGGTCAGGGGGAAAACAGACTGCCTACAGGAGCAGGTCAGGGGGAAAACACACAGCCTACAGGAGCAGGTCAGGGGAAAACACACTGTCTACAGGAGCAGGTCAGGGGAAAACACACTGCCTACAGGAGCAGGTCAGGGGAAAACACACTGCCTACAGGAGCAGGTCAGGGGAAAACACACAGCCTACAGGCCACAAAATGTGAATATAAGCTGTGCATCTGCTCATGCAAAACAAGAAGTATGACAAAATGGCGATCCAGAAATTGTCATGATTAAGTAACGAAAATGTACACCTGTGCAGAGTTTGCAATTATAAAGCAATGTTTTACTTATTTGGGAGTGAGTCCAAATGGGAATATGACCTTCTAAAATGCAGCGAACAGCAGTTTTGTAAAGATGAAAAGTATGATACTTAATGCATCAATATATGCATACTCTTTTTTCATCAGTTTCTGTAATCAGTTCCTGAACAATTTCTTATTCTTCACCAAAGACCGGCAACACATTCACTTGAAATTTGATCTGCGACATAGCTCAGGAGGTAAGACCGATTTTCTGGCAGTCGGAGGGTTGCCGGTTCAAACCCCGCCCTGGGCGTGCCGAAGTGTCCTTGAGCAAGACACCTAACCCCTAACTCCTAACTGCTCCGGCGAATGAGAGGCATCAATTGTAAAGCGCTTTGGATAAAAGCGCTATATAAATGCAGTCCATTTACCATTTTTAAATGCCACAATAAACAAATAACTCAATCATATGAACAAAAAATGGATGAATGATATTAAACATCTGAATGTTAGATCCGCTTCTACATATGAGCTGAAGAGCTTAGCATTAAACAAAGATTCAAAGAAGTGAATGTGATAATGTGCTCAGAGACTCACACACAGACAGCTGCCTGTAACTCAGAGAGTGTGTCTGCATAGTCTGACGGCACTCAACCTTCTGCACAAAGCTGGCCATCTCTCTCTTTCACACACACACACACACACACACACACACACACACACACACACACACACACACACACACACACACACACACACACACACACACACACACACACACACACACACACACACACACACACACACACACACACACACACACACACACACACACACACACACACACACACACACACACACACACACAAAGCCTGACCTCCCATTTCCAGTACACAGGTCTGGATCTCACACACAGGCACACAACAGACAACGAGGGCCCCCACAAACTTACAGATAACACACCACGGTCAATAAACAACAGGGGACATTAATGCACCCATCCATCTATTCCTTTATATCCGTCGCATGCCCAGCGATCCCCATTGGCTGCGTGCAATGCCCCTCGCCGCAGGTAACGGGAGAGACGGCCAATTAGATTGATCTTACGGCGGGAAACAAAAGGGGTTGCCAGGCAACAGCTCTCGGGAACGGGAGGAGGCTGTAAGTAACCGATTCTTTTCCATGTTGGTTCTCCTTGGCCAAGGTCCAGATGCCTGTCACAGCTCGGGGTGCGCAGATCGATTGGGCTTAACATCCAGCCCAGCCCACGGCCTCAAAATCAAAGCCAGCCAGCGCCGATGTGCCTGTTTAACGGCCTTTTCTAAGCCAACACAATGCAAACTGAACTTCAGCAAGACACAACAGGATAAACATGCACAGAAAAGAACAAAACATCTTTCCCATCTCACATTTTCAAATGAACTCGCTACGCCAGATAGCAGTGCAGTGCCTCGGGAATGACGGTTCGGCCTAACGTCAGTGTTCAGCGCTTGAAGCCGTTTGTCTCCTTATCTACATGTTTTTTCAGGTCAGTCACAGTGGATATTTCTTTTTTTTTTTTTTAAATCATTATTTCAAATACTCCAAACCCATTAGATGACTGAAATATTCCTGTATATAACTGACAATTGTAAAATAATCATCCGTTTCCACCAATATTCCGAACCAAATTCTTTCATATGATTGAGCATTTGGATTAGCAATATCTTGGGTATTTTCAGGAAATTCAAATTTTACCAGCATTTTAACAGTCAGAGTATTTCTAATATGCATTTGACCGGGTCTACTGACTGCACTATGGAGCAAATTGTGTTGGCACGGCATATTTCTGCACACCCTGCCCCCTCCCCACCTTCAATAGACAACCCCAAATCTGCATAATTACAGCTCAATTAATTATGTTCATTATTTATAATAGCAGAGCCCAAATCCCTTTCTCTGCTTTATCCTTTTTTTTTGTCTAACAAACTGCAGCATGCCACTACATCACACACACACACATATGCACACGCACACACACATGCAATTCCACACTCAATGTGTGTTCACATTTGAATTCTTTATTTCAGAATTAGTGGCCCTTTGTTGCTGTTAAACGTGCAACAATGGACTGCTCATTTTTTTGTGAGGCGATGCCTTGGAGGTTTCTGCTACTCAGGGTCAATGTCCATACGTGTCACAGCACATGCGTGCAGTGCCCATGATGTGACGCGTGGATGGTCTCTGAATGTGGGTTGCGTGTGTAGGGTCTGAGCACTGAGAGCCCAACTCTGAGGCAGAAGGGTCAAACCAGGCGAGGGAGCGAGCCTCATTAATGATGTAGGACAGGGCCCTGGAGCTAAAGAGAGGCCTGCTCTGCCAAAGCACACGTTCAACACCATAACCTACACCCATATACACATACAACAGAGTAATGCACACCCATGCACACGTTCAACACCATAACACACAACCATGTTCACACTTAACTCAATAACGCACACCCTTACACATCCAACACAATAGCTCACACCCATATACACATCCAACACAATAACGCACACCTATGTACACATCCAACACAGTAACACAAACCTATGTACACATTTAACACCATAACCCACACACACACGTCCCACCAAAAGGCACAGACACTAGTGTCCGACAGCCAGCGAAACGAGCGAACATGTTTAGGGAAAAGAATAAAAGCATTGATGGGGATCGAACATGGATCTTCCAAACAGCCAGAGGAGAGAAACCTGGCTGAGCGATTAAACTAAATTCTGCCAGCCTCTTACAGGTCTCACTCCTGAGCACACACTCCTCGTCTGCGCCCCTGTCCTGCCCTGGCGGGTACGGGAGAGGTGTGACCTCAGTGATGAATTTCATTTGAGCGTTTGGGCAGAGGAGCTGTGTGAGCAGACGGTCTCGCTCACTAGTCCACTCACCGGCCTTTGGGATTCACTGCAGGATGTAGGGAGAACCCGTTACGTTCTCTCCGTGTTATGGGAATGTTTGGCCTGCTCCTGGTACAGTGTGAGTGTGTTTGTGTGCAGGGCCGGGTTTGGGTGCTGGGTGCTGGATGTTCGCAGTCACACTTCCTTTCAGACGGAGTGATTTTTTCTTCCCCCTTCAGTTCTCCTCTCGTGTTCCCCTGCTAACAGCCGTGGAGGCTCTCTCTCCCGGGCGTGAAATTGGGGTTCATTCTCCGCACGAGCGGTAAAGAGCGTCGCAGACGGGGGTGCGGACGGCGCCTGTGCCGTTAACAGCTTTATTTGTGTCTCGCAATTGAATGAGTAATGACATATCTTCCTTTTAATTTGCGCCTCGCGCGTTAATGACTAATGAAATAACATCTGGTAGTTTGGGATTATGGCCTGCAGTATATACCGCGGAAACATTTTTAATCTCAACGAGAAGCCGAGCGGAGCCCAGCGGAGTGTAAATAAAAGCAGATTAACCGGAGAGAGGCAGTTAAACGTGCCCTGGATCTGAACTGCAGAGCGCAGCGCAGGAGAGCAGGAGCCCATCGCAGCTCTGAACCCAGAGAGTGCATTATTAACACACGCACTCCAGACAGCTCAGCTCAGGAAAGAAACAGAGTTTAATAACACTATGAGAGCAGGATTATACAGAGGGCACACTCAGAGGAGAATCAGAGCAGTTTTAATAGAGAGCACAATCAGAGCGGGATTAGTACAGAAGGCACAAACAGAGCAGGATTAACAAAGAACTCAGAGCAGAATCAGAGCAGGAGCAGCACACTCAGAGCAGAATCAGAGCAGGAGCAGCACACTCAGAGCAGAATCAGAGCAGGAGCAGCACACTCAGAGCAGAATCAGAGCAGGAGCAGCACACTCAGAGCAGAATCAGAGCAGGAGCAGCACACTCAGAGCAGAAGCACGGGCTGGCTGATACAGGGGTCACTGGAGATCAGTGCAAAGCCACCTCAGCAGAAATCAGAGCAGAAATGCAGGAGCCCCAGAGCCCCTCACCCTGGAGTCTGACGGCCACACACTGCTCCCTCAGCACAAACCAGCGCAGGACCACAGCCGTGTGCTCACAGCGGCCACACCCCCTCTGACCCGAGCACGGCCAATCAGGAAACAGGAAACAAAGAGGAGCAGACGCTCCTCACCGGAGACAGACAGCAGAGCCGAGCCACAGAGAGCAGTAATGAGGCATCGCCTGCTAGCTGTCACACCACAGGCCCTTTCCTCCTTCAGCACGAGCCTGTCACTCACTTCCTCGTCTGTCACAGCCACGGCATCATTCCACCCAAACGGCACCCGTCGGGTTAACGGCGTTTCAGCTCCACAACGCTGTCACTCAGAGAGAGACTGCAGGTTCGAGGCTGAATCTGCCTGTAGTGGCTGCGGCGTGGCCAGCTCCACTGAAGAGCGGCTCAGCTCGCACGCGCTCAGGTTGCGGTCAGTGTCACTGAGAGCAGTGTGGGCCGCTGCTTAGCAGCGTGAGTGGCAGGGAGGGGACAGCGGAGGTGCGCTGGAGCAGCGCTGGAGCGGGGCCCTCTGTCACTGTGAAAACGACACGCCTCAGCCCAGACAGACAGGCCCTGAGAGAGCCTGCCGAGACAGAGCGTCTGCAAAGCAAACGGCAGAGCACGGACCCACACAGGAGGGCAAACGGCAGAGCACGGACCCACACAGGAGGGCAAACGGCAGAGCACGGACCCACACAGGAGGGCTCAAGAGCTACCCTACACCCCCCGCGCCTGTGTTAAAAACCAGCGGACAGAAATACACACACACGTGCACCGACTGTACGCTGACACACCCACAGGCACACGCGCACACACACACACACGCACACGCGCACGCGCACACGCGCACACACACACACACACACACACACACACACACACACACACACTTATTGGTACGCTCTCACATGCAGGGCATTGATTCTGCTGCTTTTCCCCGTTTCACTCTGCTGACCTCGTTGCGTCCGTTTCTCCATTCTCATTGGTTGTGCTATCACCCGGAGACGCCTGCGTCCCTGCTGGACTCATGGAATTCCAGCGGACGGCACGCGGGGGAAGCAGTCAGTGCCGAGCCGTGGCTCTCTCATTACCGTGGAGACGGAAGCGGCGGGAGAAATGCCTCTCGGGCGGTGGTCTGGGTTCTGCTCTGCTGCCCCCCGCACAGATGAGCAGGGAGAAAGGGAACAGCCCATCTCCTGCTGGATGACCCGCCTGGAGGGCATTTAAGAGACACGGCCACCGCCTCTCCAAGCAGAGCGGAACAGGCTCGCTCTCTCTCACACACACACTCACTCACACAGACACACGCACTCACACACTCACACACAGACACACAGACACACGCACTCACACACAGACACACGCACTCACACACTCACACACAGACACACACACTCACACTCACACACTCACACACACTCACACACACGTGTACGCACACACACAAGCACGCATATGCGTACGCACACACACAAGCACACATACACGTATGTACGCACACACACACACACACACACAAACACGCATACACGTACGCACACACACACACACAAGCACGCATACGCGTATGCACACACACACACGCATACGCGTACGCACACACACACACACACATACGCGTACGCACACACACACAAGCACGCACACGCTCTCTGTGACTCCATTCTCTCCAGTGAATGTAAAGGACACGTCAGCGCTTTCCCCCCCTCAGCATGTTTACTTATTTATCCGTCTCCTGCAAGAAATCAGAGCACATTAAACACCGAAGCCTGACAGCGCGACAGCATTTCCCTCAGCCTCCAGCAGTCTGCGGCATCCTGCCTCAAACACGCACACGCACGCATGCATGCACAGGCATGCAGGCACACACGCACGCATGCACACGCACTCAGGAATAAACTCATGCATGCACACGCACATAAGCACACACGCACACGTGCACACACATCTCCTTCTGTCTCTACGGCCAATCATGTGTCCTGGATCATAACCTTTGACCGACTGACTGAACAGAACAGGTGTCAGCACCCCCCAGCACAGACGCAGTGATCAGTGTGCGTCATGTGCACAGTGACTATAAAGGATCTAATGTCTCTGCATACGGAACCTGCATGTGCACTTCAGCACTCACACGGCCTTATGTTGGGCACATGAGCAACGTACCATAAATGGCACGCCTTATTTTAAATACTGAGCGCAACTCTGTACAGACTTAATACAACAAACTAAAGCACCTGTTCACATGCTTGTGTGTGTGTGTGTGTGAAATGCCATCTATACATACTTTTTTCAGAAGTGGGAGAAGTGGGAAAAGTCTCTCACGGCCTCCTTTGGAGATCTTATGCCACAGTAACACTGACTGCATACCCACAAGAGGAATTCCCTTAATAAATCTCACCTCTCTCTCTCCCTCCCTTTTTCTCTCCCATCCTCTCTCTCTCTGTTTCTCTCTCTCTCTCTCTCTCTCTCTCTCTCTCTCTCACACACACACACACACACACACACATGAATAAAACAGGATGCAGAATGGGGGAAAGAAGGGGAGCATGAATTAGTGATGGCGAAAGATTTGCAGTTTCAGAATCCTGACGCAAGAAATGTGCAAAAGTAAGAGGAGCAGAGAACCCAGAAGAGCTGGAGCAAACAAAGGGAAGAACCAGACACAGGATGAAAAGACAGAGTGAAGAAGACAGAGGCAGAGACAGACAGAGGAAAAGGGAGAGGAATGGGGAGAATGGAAGAGAAGAAACGAGGGAGATTAAGAGAAGCCACACAGGGGGGTTTCTCAGAAGCAAAGGCTGCGTTCATTCTGTGTGTGAAGCAGAGAGGACAGAGTCCTCATGTAGAGGCTCCATGTGACAAATCTAGGCTCAAAGAGAGGGCTCAAACCCAGCCACACTGCTGCTGCACACACTGGTGTGTGTGTGTGTGTGTGTCTGTGTCTATGTGCATGTGTATGTGTGTGTGTGTGGACATGTGTTAGTGTGCATGTGTATGGGTGTGTGTGTGTGTGTGTGTCTGTGTCTATGTGCATGTGTATGTGTGTGTGTGTGTGTGGACATGTGTTAGTGTGCATGTGTGCATGTGTATGGGTGTGTGTGTGTGTGTCTGTGTCTATGAGCATGTGTATGTGTGTGTGCGGACATGTGTTAGTGTGCATGTGTGCATGTGTATGGGTGTGTGTGTGTGTGTCTGTGTCTATGTGCATGTGTATGTGTGTGTGTGTGGACATGTGTTAGTGTGCATGTGTATGGGTGTGTGTGTGTGTGTCTGTGTCTATGTGCATGTGTATGTGCGGACATGTGTTAGTGTGCATGTGTAAGTGTGTTAATGTGTGTGTGTGTTAGTGTGTGTGTGTTCGTGTGCGTGTGTGGACATGTGTTAGTGTGCATGTGTTAATGTGCATGTGATACCGTGTTAGTGTGTGTGTTAGTGTGTGTGTGTTCGTGTGCGTGTGTTAGTGTGTATGTTTAATAAGGGCCGGTCGATCCTCTTTAGATAAAGGTAAGTGTGTGCACACTGCAGGCCGAGGGGGAGGGGGGGGGGGCAGGCAGACGACCTGCACTGTTCCCTCAAATATTGATCTTTCTGTTTGTTGGCTTGTTTGTTTGCTGGTGTGTGTTTTTATAACAGCAGTTGTTTGTCTGCAGGAGGTTTTTTTGTTCTTTATTCTTTGGTTCAGAAGCAGGGAGGGAGGGAGGGAGGGGGAGAGAGGGGTAGAGAGAGCGTGTGACACGGGGGGGCCAGGCAGCGGAGGAGAGGGAGGCGCCGTGCGGCCGGGCCCGCAGGAGCAGCCCTGCGTGCGGAGCGTGTTTTTGTTGGACGAGGGCCCTCCCGGCCCGCCTCCTGATTGGCATTCCGCTCCCGCGCGGCGGCCCGATCAATCCCGCCGGCCTCGCGGCGCCCCCTCCGCCCGCATCGACCCCGTCAGGCGGGGCGGGGGGACAGCGGCGGGGCGGGGGGACAGCGCAGGAGGGATTGATCGCAGCGCGGGGAGGAGAGCCGCGGGACGGGGACAGAGAGGGGAGCAGCGCGCTCCATCATGTGCAGTTTAACAGCAGAGTCCTGCAGCGGAATCTTCAGATGGGGGGGGGATCAATACCCACACACTGGCCAGACGAAAAGTTCTCTCTCAGAACAGGACGGTAGTTCAAAACTGAGTGACTTTTTCTGAGTGCTGTTGTTTTTCGGCTTTCTTGATGCGGAGACCCCACCCTCTGGCATTGCCCCACCCCTCTGCATAGCCCTACCTCACCACTGATCTGACCCCTCACCAAGGACACCACCAGGAGTGCAGGCTAACTTTCGGATATCAACACTTCAGTCAAAACCGCCATCGGCAGAGAGAAGAGGAACAGCGCTCATACAAATGCACGCACGCACACACACACACACACACACACACACACACACACAGGTAGAGATGCAGCACAGACACAGTCTTTTATGGGTCCGTGCCCATACGTGTCATAACTTGCTTTGCACAGGTAACACATCACGCTCCCATTATGAATGAGAAACGACTTTAGAAAGGACTGCATACAGGCAGCAGCAGACCGTTTCCTCATAACATGCAAATAAGAGCATCGTTACAGATAATGTATTCCTGGGACTGGAGCTTTATCCCAGGTGTCGCATGGAATTTATTCTGCTGGATCGGCCGCGTCCCCCAGAGTGAGAGATCTGTGCGGAAATAAACGCTCTTTCCTGCCCTCTTAATCCTGGCAGGATCAGCGTGGCGGAGCGGGGGAGGAGAGGCTGTCCTTATCTCACCTGTGAGCTCATCACCTGGCTGCAGCAGCGCCTGTCCTGCCGGAGCGCAGGGAGAGCGCGGCGTGTGATCTCCACGGCGGGGGCGTAGCCAGCGGCTCCCCGCGGCGCGGTTAATAAAGCGCAGGGCAGGGGGGCCCTGGCACGGCCCGGCCCGCACGCTCACCCCAGCGCCCCTCCCGCACGCTCACCCCAGCGCCCCTCCCCCCGGGCTCACACGCCCGAGCACCAGCACTGCGGCCCACAGTCCACACCTCCCCGCAGAATAAGGACAATGAACTCTCAAAAGCCCCGGCGCTTTCCAGAAAGCTCTGTCTGTGGGAGAGGCTGCAGCAGCCGCATTAGTGAATGCTCTGCCTTGGGGCTGCAGGGCTGCGGGGCTGCAGGGCTGCGCGTGTCCTCGCTGGCCTGCGCCTTCGGGCCGCATGGCTGCCGCTGGACTCGGCCGCTCGTCGCACATCCCGCCAGCTGCCCGTCCCCGCCAGGCGCTCCCCGCCAGCCAACGGGAGATAAACGGCCGCGGCGGGGGTTCCGGGGGGAGGGGGGGCGATGTTTACAGTCGCGCGCCTCATCCTGATTGGCGGGGGGGCGGGCAGCCAGGCGCGGGCCGGCGGAAAGGCCGCGGTCGGCTGCCAGTGAAATGTCGCCGGTGCACAGCTGTTCCCCCGCGGATGCTGCTCCGCGTTACGGGCGCAGAGGCTGCTCCCCCCCTTTACGGGCGCAGAGGCTGCTCCCCAGGACGCTCCTCACCGCGCGAGCGCCATAAAGCGCCGTCGCCCCGCCGCACAGCCCGTAAAACCCGCCCGCGCTCGCCAGACCCTCCAGCCTCCCGCACTCCTGCCCCCACACGGGCCGGTCTGCTGCCGCACGCTGGGAATGCACACACGGGCTGCACTATTAAACCCTGCTGAGCAGAAACCTCGGGGCTGTCTCTGTCCCCACCGCCTCCTCACCGCCATGTCCTGAGGACAGGGGCAGAACCCGCCTGCGTGTCAGCCCCCATGACTGCTGTGTGCTTCTGGAAACGCTGCATCCATCCACAAGCCCAGCAGCAAAGAATACAGGGCAAATAAAGGCGAGCTGGTGGTGCATGGGTGTGTCTGAACGTCCTGATGAGTGTGTGTGTGTGTGCATGCCCGTGTGTGTATCCGTATATATGTGTGTGTGTGTGTGTGCACGCCCGTGTGTGTATCCGTATATATGTGTGTGTGTGTGTGTGCACGCCCGTGTGTGTATCCGTATATATGCGTGTGTGTGTGTGTGTGTGCATGCCCGTGTGTGTATCCGTATATATGTGTGTGTGTGTGCGTGCCCGTGTGTGTATCCGTATATATGCGTGTGTGTGTGTGTGTGTGCGTGCCCGTGTGTGTATCCGTATATATGTGTGTGTGTGTGTGTGCCCGTGTGTGTATCCGTATACATGCGTGTGTGTGTGTGTGTGTGCGTGCCCGTGTGTGTATCCGTATATATGTGTGTGTGTGTGTGTTCCCGTGTGTGTATCCGTATACATGCGTGTGTGTGTGTGTGTGCCCGTGTGTGTATCCATACATATGCGTGTGTGTGTGTGCCCGTGTGTGTATCCGTATATATGTGTGTGTGTGTGTGTGTGCCCGTGTGTGTATCCGTATATGCGTGTGTGTGTGTGTGTGCGTGCCCGGTTGTGTATCCGTATATATGCGTGTGTGTGTGTGTGTGCGTGCCCGGTTGTGTATCCGTATATATGCGTGTGTGTGCGTTCACTGCCGAGGGTCTCGGCCCTTTAGCCACAGGGAGAGTTTCTGACTTGCGTGGCAGTTAATTGTTTTAAATGTGATGAAGTGTCAGGGGCTCGTAATGAATGAAGAAAGCCTTTAGTTTTCTGGCACCACACAAGTGGAAGGCTCTGCCAGCCCACTTAAAAAGGCATTAGAAAGTCTAATGCGTTCAGCAAAACTTTAGGGCTACTTTTCTTAAAAAAAACGCATGTTCTTTCCTACAACAGAATGTTCCAAACTATAATTTATCACGCGTGCCTTTATTGTGTCTGATGGTTTGGCCTCGGTTACAATGTTTTTCTCCCCCCAGGACCCTCTCAAAAACAAGGTCTTTTTTGACGGGGCTGTAACAAGAAATGTTCTGAAGGAGAAAGGAAACAGTGTGAGACAGTGCCGTGTGCCATTTGCGCTGTGAGAACAGAGAGGCTCTACAGCCACGGGGCGGAGAACGAGGCTGGAGGCGGAGCTCCACTGGACACCACTGCGAATCTCACAGCCCTCGCATCGAGCTGTCAATCAAGTGCCACTGCGAGGGAGAGAGGGAGAGAGAGAGAGAGGGCGAGAGAGAGGCATTCTGCATGAGCACCGCAAACCAGCGGCGACTGAAACACACCTTCACCCGGGAAAGGGGAGAGGGAAGGAAACTGTGGAAAGGTGCAGTCCTGCTTTCCACCAGGAAAAACACAAGCTACAAGCACACATGCGCACACACACTCACACACACGCATGTGCACATGCAAGCGCACACACGCACGCACGCATATGTTCACACACACACGCAAGCAGACACATGCGCGCATACTTGCACACACACACACACAAACACTTATTTCTTAACTGAGAACATTTCGCTAGTACAGCACTACCTAATATTAACCATAAATCTTAAGAGGAATAAGAAGTATAAGGAGAATTAGCATATTTCTCTTTTCACTGCGAGGAAAATCCTTCATCGGAAACAATACTTGAAACACTCGGGGGAAAAAAGGAAAGAAAAATGGGAGCCAAGATAAAATAACAAATCGACCAAACGGCAGAAGGAGCAAACTTTCGGTGGGGGTAGATGCCGCACATTTGTAATGGTGAAGAGGATGCCACCATCCCTCTTTCCCTCAGCAGGAGGATGTAGGTGAGCGGCTGGCTCCGGTCCAGCTCTGCTCTTCAGCGTCCCTCACTCACAGCCGAGCCGCAGTGCGCGGGTATTAGCCCCCCCGCCGCCTTTCCACCGCAACCCCAAATAAAAATATATGAAACTCCACTGGCCAAAACAATTAGCTTTATTATCATTCTGGGAAAGTGCAAATTACTGGAAAGCCGGCGCGGGGAGGGGGGGAGGGGGGGGGGGGGGCTGTGCAGGCGGGCGCTGGCAGAGGCGCCTCTCCCCCCCCCCTCCCCCCTCCCCCGCAGGCAGATGGGCGCGGGCGGCACGGCGCCAGCGAGAGCGGGCCAGATCGGCGCGCGGAGCCGCGGACGCTTTTCCCGTCATCCCTGCTGGCCGCTCCCTAAATGAGCGGCTCTAACCCCTGCACCCCGCCGCCCCTACAACTAAATAAAACTCTCTCACAGAAACAGGTCTGCAGGATCCTGAGAGATCTCTCACAGAAACAGGTCTGCAGGATCCTGAGAGATCTCTCACAGAAACAGGTCTACAGGATCCTGAGAGATCTCTCACAGAAACAGGTCTGCAGGATCCTGAGAGATCTCTCACAGAAACAGGTCTGCAGGACCCTGAGAGATCTCTCACAGAAACAGGTCTGCAGGACCCTGAGAGATCTCTCACAGAAACAGGTCTGCAGGATCCTGAGAGATCTCTCACAGAAACAGGTCTACAGGATCCTGAGAGATCTCTCACAGAAACAGGTCTGCAGGACCCTGAGAGATCTCTCACAGAAACAGGTCTACAGGACCCTGAGAGATCTCTCACAGAAACAGGTCTGCAGGACCCTGAGAGATCTCTCACAGAAACAGGTCTAGTGGAGTCAGAGATCTCTCACAGAGAGAAATAAGCAGGATCCTGGTGAAATACTAGCGGCCGTTCTCTCCCCACTCATTCCTGTGTTCTCCCAGTAGCAGCACTTGTAGCCACGGGAGCATGGCGAAGAGGAGCCTAGCGTGTTATAAACGCATCACACACACGTATGAACGCCTGCGTGCGCTTGCAAAATGGAGGCCAGCGCCGCGCTTAAACAGATGGCTTCCCTCGAGTCCAGCTCTGCTCCACGCTGAATTACATCACACCCCCCTCTCTCTCTCTCTCTCACTTACCCTGTCTCTCTCTCTGCCTCTCTCTCCATCTCCCCTCTCCCCCTCTCTCTCTCCCTCCCTCTCCCCCCCTCTCCCCCCCTCTCCCCCCTTCACTCTCTCTCAGTTTCTGGCGCCTGACATAATCCTGAACCAAGGTGGCAGGTGTGAAAGGCCTGGCCAGCCGCGCTGTCCTGACATGGCCGCTCTGACAGGAAAGCGTGTCCCTGCGTACCCCTCGCAGGGGAAAATACTTTCTGCTCTCTCTGATGAAACAAACGCCCCCCCTCCCCACCCCCCCCCACCCCCACCCCCCCTCCCTCAGGGCAATGTCACGGTTAGAAGCCGCCCGGCTCCACGAGGGCACTGCGACTAAACGGGATATTTTCCAGCCTTTTCTCCATTTTGCCCAGAACGGCCGTTTCTGAAGGGACAAATGCTGGTAATTTGTGTAATGATAGAGGGCATTTATCACGCTGATAGAGGACAGGCTCTGCGGCGTGCTCACTCCGCGCGGCTCCCTCAGAAGGGCCAGTCTCCCGCCAGCCAGGCTGTCTCCCCCCCACTAAATCAAGGCCCCAGTAAAAACACGCTGTTTGTTCTCCGGAAAGCCAGCAGCCACTTGGGAATAAGCCAGATGTCTGGTAGATGTGGTTAAGATGTCTATAAAGAGCTCTGAGAGAGGTGTTCAGTGCGAAAGGAAAGCACTCCTGCCATCCAGTCGTATCGCCCAGAGGACCGTGTTTCTCATCTGGGCGGAAGCACAGAATTACCGGGAAATTGTGGGGCCTGAATTTATGGGCAGGTAAAACCAGACAATTGTGGGTAAAGGAAATGCTCTGTATCCAGACTGAAATGCATTTACACTCACCGGCACAATAGCACCTGTCTAAGGACCCTTCTGAAAAAAGCCCCTTCATTGAAGCCGTTTTATTTACGATTTCATCAGAGATTGAAGTTAATGAAAGCGGGTTCCATGCTCACGCAATGAGTGATCTTCCTGTGAGCAGGATAATCTCCATTAGTGTAGCTTTACTCGTCCTGAGGTCATCAGGGACATCAGCAGCTGCAGAGAGGCTGAACAGCCCAGTCACATGTAATCACATATCGGCCTGCACACACAGCCCACCCAGCACAGCCTCTTAACACATACTCAGCACATACCCACCAAGCACAGCCTCTTAACACATACTCAGCACACACCCACCAATCACAGCCTCTTAGCACATACTCAGCACATACCCACCAAGCAGAGCCTCTTAGCACATACTCATCATATACCCACCAATCACGGCCTCTTAGCACATACTCACACACCCGCCAATCACAGCCTCTTAGCACATACTCAGCACATACCCACCAATCACAGCCTCTTAGCACATACTCAACACACACCCACCAATCACAGCCTCTTAGCACATACTCAACACACACCCACCAAGCACAGCCTCTTAGCACATACTCAGCACACACCCACCAAGCACAGCCTCTTAGCACATACTCAGCACACACCCACCAATCACAGCCTCTTAGCACATACTCAGCATATACCCACCAATCACAGCCTCTTAGCACATACTCAACACACACCCACCAATCACAGCCTCTTAGCACATACTCAACACACACCCACCAAGCACAGCCTCTTAGCACATACTCAGCATATACCCACCAAGCACAGCCTCTTAGCACATACTCAACACACACCCGCCAATCACAGCCTCTTAGCACATACTCAGCACACACCCACCAATCACAGCCTCTTAGCACATACTCAACACACACCCACCAAGCACAGTCTCTTAGCACATACTCAGCACACACCCACCAATCACAGCCTCTTACCACATACTCAGTACATACCCACCAAGCACAGCCTCTTAGCACATACTCAGCACACACCCACCAATCACAGCCTCTTAGCACATACTCAGCATATACCCACCCAGCACAGCCTCTTAGCACATACTCAGCACATACCCACCAATCACAGCCTCTTAGCACATACTCAACACACACCCACCAATCACAGCCTCTTAGCACATACTCAGCACATACCCATCAAGCACAGCCTCTTAGCACATACTCAACACACACCCACCAAGCACAGCCTCTTAGCACATACTCAACACACACCCGCCAATCACAGCCTCTTAGCACATACTCAGCACACACCCACCAATCACAGCCTCTTAGCACATACTCAGTACATACCCACCAAGCACAGCCTCTTAGCACATACTCAACACACACCCACCAAGCACAGTCTCTTAGCACATACTCAACACACACCCACCAAGCACAGTCTCTTAGCACATACTCAGCACACACCCACCAAGCACAGTCTCTTAGCACATACTCAGCACACACCCACCAAGCACAGCCTCTTAGCACATACTCAACACACACCCACCAAGCACAGCCTCTTAGCACATACTCAACACACACCCACCAATCACAGTCTCTTAGCACATACTCAGCACATACCCACCAATCACAGCCTCTTAGCACATACTCAGCACATACCCACCAATCACAGCCTCTTAGCACATACTCAGCATATACCCACCAATCACAGCCTCTTAGCACATACTCAACACACACCCACCAAGCACAGCCTCTTAGCACATACTCAGCACACACCCACCAATCACAGCCTCTTAGCACATACTCAGCATATACCCACCAATCACAGCCTCTTAGCACATACTAAACACACACCCACCAAGCACAGTCTCTTAGCACATACTCAGCACATACCCACCAAGCACAGCCTCTTAGCACATACTCAACACACACCCACCAAGCACAGTCTCTTAGCACATACTCAGCATATACCCACCAATCACAGCCTCTTAGCACATACTCAACACACACCCACCAAGCACAGTCTCTTAGCACATACTCAACACACACCCACCAAGCACAGCCTCTTAGCACATACTCAGCACATACCCACCAAGCACAGTCTCTTAGCACATACTCAGCACACACCCACCAAGCACAGCCTCTTAGCACATACTCAACATACACCCACCAAGCACAGTCTCTTAGCACATACTCACACACCCGCCAATCACAGCCTCTTAGGACACAATCAGCACATTCACATCTCACTCAATATTATTGAGCTGCTGCATACGATCCATGCGTGGAGATATGCACACACACACACACTCACGAGTGCATGCACGCACGTACACACACAGACCACCCTACACACATACACACACAAACACACGCACACAAATTCCGTCACACAGACAGACACACACAGACACGAGACAGCAGACGGATTGCCTGCCTAATTCCACAGTTTAGTGAAGCATTACTGCTGATCGATAGTGGCAGAGCCAAGGGAGTGAGGCCGCAGCTGCTGCATATTCACCACACACTGGTGCGCTCACTCACTCACACTCACACAAACACACTGGTGCGCTCACTCACTCACACTCACACTCACACACAAACACACTCGTGCACTCACTCACACACACACTCATACAAACACACTGGTGCGCTCACTCACTCACACTCACACAAACACACTGGTGCGCTCACTCACTCACACACTCACACAAACACACTGGTGCGCTCACTCACTCACACTCACACTCACACTGGTGCGCTCACTCACTCACACTCACACAAACACACTGGTGCGCTCACTCACTCACACAAACACACTGGTGCGCTCACTCACTCACACTCACACTCACACAAACACACTGGTGCGCTCACTCACTCACACTCACACTCACAC
>NC_049208.1:25503786-25513786 GCF_013347855.1 Anguilla anguilla
AGGCACGCACAGGAAGTGGAGCAGCTCAAAATAGACAGCTAAGTGACGGTGCGATGTGCGAAGGCGCCCGCGCCGCGCGCTGTGAATTGTGGGATGCGGTTTCTCGGCCAGCGCCCACGCGTCCGTCTCGTCCCTCTCGCTTGGCTAAATCAGTCACCTCTTTACTTCGCCATAAACAGCAGTCAGCATCAGACAGTGAAGGCAGTGCAGCCTTTCATTTTCCTCCAATTTTTTCCCCCTCTGGAATATTCCACTTTAAAGAACTGTGTGACAACCTGTCTGTGAACGCCACTATATGCAAATAGAGATTGATTGATTGATTGAGTCACTTCAGCCATCTGTCTCTCCAACACTTCCCCCCCACCCACACAGACACACAGGGCCTGCATGCCAGGGGTGTCCGCTGACTACAACTCCCACGCTGCATTGCAAAACCACAGAGGACAGGCTGCAGGAGACGTGGCCTCCCGTCGGCCTGCCTCTCTGTGACAGCGCCTGGAGAGTGACGGTGGAGTGACGCCCAGTCGCTAGGGGGCCTCTGATGCTTATGAATGGAACCCGCTTATCAATGACTAACATTCACATGTCAGAGACAGGGGTCCTGGACTGGAGCCATGCCCACACTGAGTAAAGGAAGCTTTTGTTCTTCTGTGTGTGTGTGTGGAGGGGGGGGAGGTGGGGAGAGAGGGAGGGAGGGGGATATTTTATCCCCGAGTAAGAGCAGGAATAAGAATTCTTTATATCTCCTGCAGAAGACTGGCTCTGTGAAAACCTGAGACCCAACTCTCAAAGGCAGCTCTGCCCTGCTGCAGCCTCCCCAGTATCACCCTGATTACGGACACTCTAACACGAGCCTTCCCATGAGCCCCTGCTCACCCCGGCCCGCCCCCTCCCATTCCCAGCCCCTCCTCCTACCTTCACAGCTGCTGTGGCCTTCCTCGAACCCGGCGCTGCAGCTGCACTTCCCGATGGGCACCAGCCACTCCCCCTCGGCGCTGCAGTGCATCCTGGGAGGGCTGTCGGCGTCCACCTCCGAGTTGTTGACGCAGGCCCCGCGCACCTCCACCAGCGTGGCGAAGGCGGCCTCGGCCACCGTGTCGGGGAAGACGGCCAGGTTCTGCACGGTGGACAGGCAGCGCTTGTAGTACACGCGCACGGACACCAGCGCCACGCAGGCGCCCACGTCCTGGAAGGCCAGGTGGAAGCCCTTGCGGTTGAGGTGGCCGATCTCCCGCACCTCGGTGTTGAGCTTCATCTTGCGCTCGCCCAGGTCGCCCTGCGTGAAGCTCTCGTCGGCGGCGATGGTGTCGATCTTGGTGTAGCGGTCCTCGCGCGCCACGCGGCGCAGGTCCCAGTCCGACTCGGCGAACAGCAGGTTGAAGGTCTCCTTGCAGGTGCCGGCCACGCCCGGGATGCTGTTGCAGTCGCGCAGCGTGAACTGCAGCTCGATGAAGATGCGCTGCCCCGTCTGCCTCCCGATCCAGCCCGTCTGCAGCCAGTTGTTCTGGCTGGGCTCCATCACGTTGCACACCTGGTACGTCCGGATGGGCTTGTACTTCTCATCCACCCCGCTGATCTCCTCCCACTGAGCCCAGAGAGAGGGAGGAAAAAGAGAGCCAAGGGCAGGGAGAGGAGCGAAGGAGGGCAGCGGAGGAGAAAACAGGAGTGGAGACGGGAGAAGTTGAAGACAGGAGGGTTAGAGGAGAGAGCGGTGAGAGATGAGAGGGGTGTGAAAGAAAGGGGGGAGAGAGAGCATATGAGAGGAAATGGGGAGCGGTTGAAAAGAGAGAGGGGTGTAACAGGTGGGAAGAGGGAAGAGGAGGATTATGAGCATGAATCTCAAAAATATTCAGTTTCTACCCCTCCATACCAGGAAGCAACACTTAGGACACAAACACAAAGAGTGTCTACAGAAAAAAGTACATCTAACAAATAAACACTGCACAACCCTCCAGGGAAAACGCATGGCACTAAGTAAACAACCCTTATGACTGAACACAGAGTCTAAATATACCTGCATTCAATCCACATGACTTCACACAAAAGTTGGAGCAAGTTACGTCTCCTGGTAAACAATGCATGTTCCTGTGCAGAAAGTGCAGGCAGGTCCCTCCATAAGCAAAGCCTGCAGCTCTGGAGAAAGTGCACGCTTCCTCCCTGCGTGAGCAATGTGCCCGTGCAGAGGGGCACCTTACAGGGCGGCTCCAGACGAGCGAGGCACATCTCTGCGCAGAAAGTGTGAGCGTGTGCGCGCAGGCACATAACTCATGCCTGGGCATGTGCGCGAGAGGGGAGGTGTGCGTACGTCTCCACGGAGCATGCTCACAAAAAAAAGAGCCAGAGGCGCCTGGGAACTCTGCAGAGTGGATTTAATCAGCGGCAGGTCCTGAATTAACAAGGTAAATAAATAACAGCTTGCAGAGAGGCAAAAGAAAGAAAAAAAACACCCACACACACACGCACAGACAAACACACACACATACACCCAAACCACACACACACACACACACACACCCACACACACGCACACACAAACACACCCGCATACATGCACACACACATACACCCAAACCACACACACCCACACCACACACACACACACACACCCAAACCACACACACACACACACACCCACATACATGCACGCACACATACACCCAAACCACACACAGCCACACCACACACACACACACACACCCACACACACCCACACCCACACACGCACACACAAACACACCCGCATACATGTACACACACATACACCCAAACCACACACAGCCACACCACACACACACATACACCCAAACCACACACACACACACACACACACACCCCCACACCACACACACACACATACACCCAAACCACACACACACACCCACGCACACGCACACGCACACACGTTCCCCTGGAGTACGGGCAGTGCAGAGACGGTGGCGTTGCGTGCGCGGTGTCATTTCTGCAGTAATGGGAGAGTGCATTTCTCCAGCTGCAGTCCGTTGGGCTGGAATCCGCACTGTGGCTGCGGCTGTGCAAGGCTGCTTTAATGGCTCAATCTGGGCATTCTACAGCAGGCTGAGCTGCTCAGGATTACCCCATTTACTCCTTTGTTGATGCTGTCTATTTTTGGAGGGACGGGGGTTGGACGGGGGTAGTGGGGCTGGAGAGAGGGGGTGTGGCCAGCTGTCTAATCTGAACCCATTTGGACTGAGCTCTCTGGAGCACAGCCCAAATTGTTAAACGCATCAGCTCTCAGCAGAGACTAAGGGCATGCACACAGTACACCGCCACAGCACACACACCACACACACACACACGCCACACACACACACACACCACACACACCCACACGCACATCACACACACACACGCACACACACACGCACACACACGCACACACACATGCACACACACACACGCCACACACACACGCACACACACCCCACACACGCACCACACACACACACACCACACACACACACAGCACAGATACATGTTTCTAGCGCTATCTGATATGAGTTGAAGGAAACGTACTCCATTGGCAGGGTGTGAAGTCCAGCCCAGCTCTGCCTGAGACTCCTTTGAGTTCAGCAGCACAACTGGAAGAGAAGGAAAGAGGAGAGGTGTTAGAAACCAAACAGCAGCACCCAAAATACTGTCCCTTACACGGTTAAGATATCACGGACACGCACACACACACGTGCACACATACACACTCACCTGCATATACATAAGTACAGACAGTTTCACACGCGCGCACACACACACAGCACAAAGAGTGAAGAACACAGCAAAAGACAAGCACTAAACTTAAAGGAATAACAGTAATGTGAGCGAATATAAATTCAATATCCTGTAAAGCGACAGTCCATGAATACCACATTTGCTCAACGCTCAGCAAAATTTCAGAAATGCACATTAATCAAGAATAAAAACAATTACATTTTTGTAAAATTGGTACAAATTAACTGTGCCCTGAACACCGATGCAATCTAATCAGCGCACACACAGAAAGCAGCTGCCGGCACCCACTGGTCCCATCTCTGTGAAGGCAAATGAATTCAGCTGCCTGTGCCAGGACCCCTCCCGCACACTCTCTCTCAGCCACTCACTTACTCACACATACACACACTAACATGCACACATACACACTAACATGCACACTCACAAACACACACACACACACACACACATACACACACAGAGGTACAACAGAGCAGACAAAGGTACAAATTCTAGCTTTGTATAGAAGCATAATGTAGACCAAGAATAATGCATTGTGGTCAGTGGGTGGTTAGTGAGATCAGCACCATGGACAGTGGCTGTGTAGCTATACCTCAGCACCATGGACAGAAGTTGTGTAGCTATACCTCAGCACCATGGACAGCAGTTGTGTAGCTATACCTCAGCACCATGGACAGCAGTTGTGTAGCTATACCTCAGCACCATGGACAGCAGTTGTGCAGCTATACCTCAGCACCATGGACAGCGGTTGTGCACTGTTGTTCCAGCACCATGCATAGCACCCACGTAGAGAGGTAAACTAATGACTCTGTCCACATTTGAACAGAGACGCACCAGCTCCACAGACAGCAGCACGTGTGTGCACGGCCCCGCCAGGACCACAGCCAGGGCCCCTGGGCACAGCGACATCAGAACCGAGGACAGCACACGGCCAGTAAACTCCAGCCCAACAACAGACACAATACCTTTCTTCACCTAATGAATTCAGCACTTTTCTCCCTTCACGCGCACACAAAACTCAGAGCCCCGAGCCTCGCCTCTGTCAACCGCAGATAACATGCAGGCATTCGCACTGCAGTTCAGAGAAACGCAAGAAAAGAAGAATTTACATCCACAGAAGCCCGCTGGCAGAGAAGAGGGTGAGGGAGGGGGAGAGGGAGAGAGAGAGAGGGAGAGAATGAGGGAGGGGGAGAGAGAGAGAGAGAGAGAGAGAGAGAGAGAGAGAGAGAGAGAGAGAGAGAGAGACTCACTTTCACACCTCAGACACCATCTGATGGTCCGGTGTGGGTGTAGCGAGGGGGAGGGGGACGGGGAGGGAGGGGGCTGGAGCTGGGGTAGAGAGGTCATCCAAGACATCAGCATGTGCTGTAATCACCCTGCAGGGGACTTTAATACTTGCACTACTGCCTTTAACGGTTCAATCTGCAACGGAACGGTAAACCATGATGCGCGCTAATGAAATGAAACATGGCGCCCAATATGGTGGGTTCCGGATGTCGGCTGCCCCTCCCATAAAACTCACAGGCAGCTGTCCCCCCCCCCACCACCTCCTCTCTGTGTCAGGCGTGGTGCTGCCACTGTAAGATAAATTCTGCACACACTCGTGCCCGCACAGTCGGGGGGTTTGTGCGGGCCTGCGGAGCGCTGAGCGTTGTCATTCACAGGGCGACGCGTCGCCGAGCAGCTGCCTGCTGCACCTGCAAACACCCGCGGCAACCAGCTTCGCCACGGCAACAACAACAACTTCAAACACGTGCAGTCCGGGCCTGGTCAGCGGCCAATGAGACGCAGCGAAAGGAGCGCTGCGCTGCAGCTGTGCGCCCGCGTGCTCTCCTGCGTGGGACAGAGAGCACGCCCCGCTCTACTCTACTCGCTGATTTAGCGCCTGAGCCGCCCCCCAAAAAGCCTGGAACAGGCCGAGCGCAGGAGGGGACTTTGCGTCTCTACGAGCCTCCTCACGCGTGAGGTCTGGGAGTCCACGCCGCTCCCTGACAGAAAGACTTCACAGCTACAGATTTTTAAAAATACTTCAAATACCTTAAAGTGGCAATCGCTTCATTATTTGCCCATATATTGTGTAGTGATGCAAAATGTTGATGTTATTTTTTTGTCAGTATATTGCAGCATATTGCTTTTACAGAAGTGTTTCCCTGCTCTCCTTCCCAGCAGAGGAGAAGGGGAACAGCGACCCTGAAACAAGGTGCAGGGAATGTCCCGGTCAAACCGCCGTGCCCGTCTGGAGCCACCGGCTTCCCCCTTCAGCGGGAGCTTCGGGCAGCCGCGGGCGCTCTCTGGTAAATGGCGAAAGAAGCGCAGTTTGGATAGCAGCTGAATAACATGTAAAAGCACATGTAAATTTTGGAGTCTCGAGTGCTGCAGCCCAGTCCTGCCCTGTCCCATCTCTGTGTCCTATAGAGCTCCCCTGATAAAAGCAGCTCAGGAGCATTCAGCCCCCCGGTCCACCTTTACATATTTACACACCGTGCTCATACCAGGAAGAGAACCCAATCATGACCTGGTTACATTTCAGTTGTTCATTCACATAAATTCACAAGACAGCAGACACCTACTGAAAACTGAATACGAGGGCCGGCACTGTTCAGGGCTGTGACTACTATGTGAATCAGCTCAGCCTCAGAATGTTTTAATATTCCCAGTATAATTAAAGTATATATCGAAAGTATATACAGAACCCTCAATGAGTCATCTTAAAACACTGCCAATGGAAACCGTTCAGTCAAAAACAAATTTGGCACAGGCCATCAACAACGACAGGAAAATTACTGCCACTGCAAAGCCTTGATTGTAAGACGTGTTCATCCAATCAATGAACAGAACCTCCCACCGGCTCACACTCATTTGAGCCATCGTTTGAACAGCTGCCACCAGAATACTGAGCGAGGGTTGGGTTCGCACTTTGCAGTCATAGAAACCCATCCAGTGTCCAGCCTCAGCAGCAAGCAGCACTGACTGACATGACCGAAGCCCAGATGCACAAAGACCACAGCTGCAGGATTAGTGCGTACAGGGGGTAGTGCACTGCTGGATTAGTACAGTGTATGTGAGGAGAGAGTGTTAGATTAGTACAGTGTATGTGAGGAGAGAGTGCTAAATTAGTACAGTGTATGTGAGGAGCGTGTGTTAGATTAGTACAGTGTATGTGAGGAGCGTGTGTTAGATTAGTACAGTGTATGTGAGGAGGGTGTGCTAGATTAGTACAGTGTATGTGAGGAGGGAGTGATAGATTAGTACAGTGTATGTGAGGAGGGAGTGATAGATTAGTACAGTGTATGTGAGGAGGGAGTGATAGATTAGTACAGTGTATGTGAGGAGGGTGTGCTAGATTAGTACAGTGTATGTGAGGAGAGAGTGATAGATTAGTACAGTGTATGTGAGGAGGGTGTGCTAGATTAGTACAGTGTATGTGAGGAGAGAGTGATAGATTAGTACAGTGTATGTGAGGAGGGTGTGTTAGATTAGTACAGTGTATGTGAGGAGCGTGTGTTAGATTAGTACAGTGTATGTGAGGAGGGTGTGCTAGATTAGTACAGTGTATGTGAGGAGGGTGTGCTAGATTAGTACAGTGTATGTGAGGAGAGAGTGTTAGATTAGTACAGTGTATGTGAGGAGGGAGTGATAGATTAGTACAGTGTATGTGAGGAGGGAGTGATAGATTAGTACAGTGTATGTGAGGAGGGAGTGTTAGATTAGTACAGTGTATGTGAGGAGAGAGTGTTAGATTAGTACAGTGTATGTGAGGAGGGTGTGCTAGATTAGTACAGTGTATGTGAGGAGAGAGTGATAGATTAGTACAGTGTATGTGAGGAGGGTGTGCTAGATTAGTACAGTGTATGTGAGGAGAGAGTGATAGATTAGTACAGTGTATGTGAGGAGGGTGTGTTAGATTAGTACAGTGTATGTGAGGAGCGTGTGTTAGATTAGTACAGTGTATGTGAGGAGGGTGTGCTAGATTAGTACAGTGTATGTGAGGAGGGTGTGCTAGATTAGTACAGTGTATGTGAGGAGAGAGTGTTAGATTAGTACAGTGTATGTGAGGAGCGTGTGTTAGATTAGTACAGTGTATGTGAGGAGGGAGTGATAGATTAGTACAGTGTATGTGAGGAGGGAGTGATAGATTAGTACAGTGTATGTGAGGAGGGTGTGCTAGATTAGTACAGTGTATGTGAGGAGAGAGTGATAGATTAGTACAGTGTATGTGAGGAGGGTGTGCTAGATTAGTACAGTGTATGTGAGGAGAGAGTGATAGATTAGTACAGTGTATGTGAGGAGGGTGTGCTAGGTTAGTACAGTGTATGTGAGGAGGGAGTGATAGATTAGTACAGTGTATGTGAGGAGGGAGTGATAGATTAGTACAGTGTATGTGAGGAGCGTGTGTTAGATTAGTACAGTGTATGTGAGGAGAGAGTGATAGATTAGTACAGTGTATGTGAGGAGGGTGTGCTAGATTAGTACAGTGTATGTGAGGAGAGAGTGATAGATTAGTACAGTGTATGTGAGGAGCGTGTGTTAGATTAGTACAGTGTATGTGAGGAGAGAGTGTTAGATTAGTACAGTGTATGTGAGGAGGGAGTGATAGATTAGTACAGTGTATGTGAGGAGGGAGTGATAGATTAGTACAGTGTATGTGAGGAGGGTGTGCTAGATTAGTACAGTGTATGTGAGGAGAGAGTGATAGATTAGTACAGTGTATGTGAGGAGGGTGTGCTAGATTAGTACAGTGTATGTGAGGAGAGAGTGATAGATTAGTACAGTGTATGTGAGGAGGGTGTGTTAGATTAGTACAGTGTATGTGAGGAGCGTGTGTTAGATTAGTACAGTGTATGTGAGGAGGGTGTGCTAGATTAGTACAGTGTATGTGAGGAGGGTGTGCTAGATTAGTACAGTGTATGTGAGGAGAGAGTGTTAGATTAGTACAGTGTATGTGAGGAGCGTGTGTTAGATTAGTACAGTGTATGTGAGGAGGGAGTGATAGATTAGTACAGTGTATGTGAGGAGGGAGTGCTAGATTAGTACAGTGTATGTGAGGAGAGAGTGATAGATTAGTACAGTGTATGTGAGGAGAGAGTGCTAAATTAGTACAGTGTATGTGAGGAGGGAGTGATAGATTAGTACAGTGTATGTGAGGGTGTGCTAGGTTAGTACAGTGTATGTGAGGAGAGAGTGATAGATTAGTACAGTGTATGTGAGGAGGGTGTGCTAGATTAGTACAGTGTATGTGAGGAGAGAGTGATAGATTAGTACAGTGTATGTGAGGAGGGTGTGCTAGATTAGTACAGTGTATGTGAGGAGAGAGTGTTAGATTAGTACAGTGTGTGTGAGGAGGGAGTGTTAGATTAGTACAGTGTATGTGAGGAGGGTGTGCTAGATTAGTACAGTGTATGTGAGGAGGGTGTGCTAAATTAGTACAGTGTATGTGAGGAGAGAGTGTTAGATTAGTACAGTGTGTGTGAGGAGAGAGTGCTAGATTAGTACAGTGTATGTGAGGAGAGAGTGCTAAATTAGTACAGTGTATGTGAGGAGGGTGTGCTAGATTAGTACAGTGTATGTGAGGAGGGTGTGCTAGATTAGTACAGTGTATGTGAGGAGGGAGTGATAGATTAGTACAGTGTATGTGAGGAGAGAGTGTTAGATTAGTACAGTGTATGTGAGGAGAGAGTGCTAAATTAGTACAGTGTATGTGAGGAGCGTGTGTTAGATTAGTACAGTGTATGTGAGGAGGGTGTGCTAGATTAGTACAGTGTATGTGAGGAGGGAGTGATAGATTAGTACAGTGTATGTGAGGAGAGAGTGTTAGATTAGTACAGTGTATGTGAGGAGAGAGTGTTAGATTAGTACAGTGTATGTGAGGAGGGAGTGATAGATTAGTACAGTGTATGTGAGGAGGGAGTGATAGATTAGTACAGTGTATGTGAGGAGGGTGTGTTAGATCAGTACAGTGTACGTGAGGAGAGAGTGTTAGATTAGTACAGTGTATGTGAGGAGAGAGTGCTAAATTAGTACAGTGTATGTGAGGAGGGTGTGCTAGGTTAGTACAGTGTATGTGAGGAGGGTGTGTTAGATTAGTACAGTGTATGTGAGGAGCGTGTGTTAGATTAGTACAGTGTATGTGAGGAGGGTGTGTTAGATTAGTACAGTGTATGTGAGGAGGGTGTGCTAGGTTAGTACAGTGTATGTGAGGAGGGTGTGTTAGATTAGTACAGTGTATGTGAGGAGCGTGTGTTAGATTAGTACAGTG
>NC_049208.1:25518786-25581286 GCF_013347855.1 Anguilla anguilla
CTCCTCTGTGCACACTGCTCCGCTGTACCCACTGCTCCTCTGTGCCCACTGCTCCTCTGTACCCACTGCTCCTCTGTGCACACTGCTCCTCTGTGCACACTGCTCCCCTGTACCCACTGCTCCTCTGTGCCCATTGCTCCTCTGTGCCTACTGCTCCTCCATACCCACTGCTCCTCTGTACCCACTGCTCCCCTGTAAATACTGCTCCTCTGTAAATACTGCTCCTCTGAGCCCACTGCTCCTCAGTGTCTACTGCTCCTCTGTACCCACTGCTCCTCTGTGCCCACTGCTCCTCTGTACCCACTGCTCCTCTGTGCCCACTGCTCCTCTGTGCCTACTGCTCCTCCGCACCCACTGCTCCCCTGTACCCACTGCTCCCCTGTAAATACTGCTCCTCAGTAAATACTGCTCGTCTGAGCCCACTGCTCCTCTGTGCCCACTGCTCCTCTGTTCTGGGCTCTGACCTCTTGACCTCTGTGGGTCCCAGTTTAATACTGTACCCCTATAGGGCAGCATGCATGGACATTAACCAGGCACACATTCCTATATAATGCGCACACACACACGTGCAAGATACACGTACTCTCATGTTCATGCATTCATACACACGCATGTGCATACAAGAGCAAGTATTACACAAGTGCTCACACACACAAAGCATTCATATTCATACACGCTTAAAACTATAAAATTACGCATATAAACATACACACTCAGGCATAAACACATAAGCATAGACACATACACACTCAAATACACATGCAAGCAAGCACATAAACATACATAAACACACAGGCATGAGCGCAAACAGACAGACGCACGCACACACACACACACACACACACACACGCACAAACCCACGCTGGCCCATGGGCAATCATCATTAATTATCGAGCTAATGCAATAAATAATGCAGACAAATCTGAAACTTTAATTCTGCGAAACCTTACAATTTACAATTCAGTAATTAATGGAATCAAAGCAGAATCGTAATGAAAGATAAAGCGATTGTTTCTATTGATGGCAAACCCCTTCAGCCAAATAGAACCAATCATCCTCTGCGCACACATACACACATACGCATACGTGCACACACACGCACATGCACACACACATGCTCGCATGCACACACACACACGCACAGGCACAAACACAGGCATGCACGCACAAACACACACACACACACACACAAGCGAGCACGCACACACGGACACACTCACAAACCATCCGAGGAGGAATGACCCTTTTCGTTTTCATTTGTCATCACCACAAATCTTGGTCGTAATTGTCTCATTTCATTCCTTCCTCAATTGTTTATTTACTTATCTGCATGTTGATAATGGAAAGTATTAATCCAGTAATTCATTGTTTAATATAGCAAATTCAACTAATTATGCAGATGTGAAGCAAAATGGCTCCAGTCAGGGCTTGTTAGAATTTAATTATGTGGCCTAATTACCTCTCTCCTGCTGCATGTTAAACTGTCCAGTGTGCCCAAGTTTAGTGTGGTGGTTAAAAACAGTGTATTAAGGGCTTCCTAAAGGTGGGGGGTAGGGGGTGGGGGGGGGGGGCAGTGGAGGGGAACAGCAGCCTTCTCCAGCAGCTCACAGAACCATATTATTGTGCCCTGTGGAAGCAGGGCTATGGAGAAATGGAGGATATGAAGCTGGAGACTTGGCGCCCCCAAGATTCAACCAAGTTTGGTCGACCTACAGCAACGGCTCGTGAAGCTTCTCCGCCTCTCACAGCGTGCGCCTCACTGCGAGGGTTAGGGTTAGGGTTAGGGTTAGGGTTAGGGTGAGGTTTAGGGTTAGGGTTAGGGTTAGGGTCCTGAAGCTTCTCTGCCTCTCACAGCGTGCGCCTCACTGCGAGGGTTAGGGTTAGGGTTAGGGTTAGGGTGAGGTTTAGGGTTAGGGTTAGGCTCCTGGAGCTTCTCTGCCTCTCACAGCGTGCGCCTCACTGCGAGGGTTAGGGTTAGGGTGAGGTTTAGGTTTAGGGTTAGGGTTAGGGTGAGGTTTAGGTTTAGGGTTAGGGTTAGGGTGAGGTTTAGGGTTAGGGTCCTGAAGCTTCTCCACCTCTCCCAGCGTGCGTCTCACTGCGAGGGCACGCCAGGCTCCCTGTGTCCACCGGCCTGCAGGCTCAGCCCTGCCCCCGTGATTTAAAACTCCTTAATCACCGCCTAATGAAAGTGCCGCCTCGGGTTTATCTGCTGGTTTGTAGCCGCCTCCTGACTGGTGAAAGCCAGCAGCTCTAGGTCTCGTCTCTGAGAGCTTTGTCTCGCCCCAAGGTGATGGGTGACGCACAGATTCCACAGGTATTACCTCTGTTTTATAGCCCAGTGAAACACAGATAAAGCAAGCTGTAATACAGTTCCCCAAGTTCCCTAAGAACTTAGCGTGCATATTTATTTTTACAGGATATTTTTACTGGAATTAATTGGAGTGAGAGTTATTGTGACATTTGTTTTTGTAAAAAACTTGCCTTTTTCTGCAAGCAGTTGTACTAGGACAGAATAACATCATTTCCCCACTTTTTAAGCACACAGCAGAGCGTGATAGCTTGTGCTGCTTATTTTATGCAGCTTTCTCTGCTCATTCTTATAAAGGGTCTGACTGAGGCCACTGTGTGTACAAACACACACACAAACACATGCACACACGCACGCACACATGCAAAAAACCTCAAGTAATGAGCACACAGTAGTGCTGTAAATAGATGCACAGGATATATATGTGCCTGTTGAAAAAATCTCTCTGTGTTACATAAACTCAGTAAACACAGAACTGCGTTCTAGTCCCCCATAGTTTGAGTGCAGTTACAGCAGCCTTATCCTCTCTCATCTGCCCATCTGTCCTGCTCATCTAAAATCCTCCCTTTCATTCTCATCAGTGTACATGCGCACACACACGCGCACACGCGCACACGCGCACACGCGCACACGCGCACACGCGCACACGCGCGCGCACGCACACACACACACACACACACTCACACACTCACACACTCACACACTCACACACTCACACACACACACACACACACACACTCACACACTCACACACTCACACACTCACACACTCACACACTCACACACTCACACACTCACACACTCACACACACACACACACACACTTTATCCCATGCACAGTCATGCCCTGCAGTACTGAGCGGGTTTCATTCCGGCCCACAGATGCGCTAAAGAGCTCAGATGGTTCAGAGGCCGCTGAGGGAGCGCTGGACTGCCCCCTCCTCCCCCTGCAGGTCAGGGGTCAGGGGCTCAAGGTCCTCCCCGGGCCTCTGTCATGTCCCATTACCCGCCCCCCTGGCAAAGGTCAGAGGTCATCTCCACGGGGAGCCCAATCAACAGCGCAGTCAACAGAGGCCGTTACCACGGCCCCCACCGTGCGGCCGACAAGAGCCGGCGCTTCTGCCCCGCCCCCGTCTCCCAACGGCACACCGGGGACGACCGCGTCCTTCACCCAGTCCCCGCTAGAGAGTGCGCCGGTTAAAGGGGATCGATACGACCCAGGTTTAGAAATGAGCATCACGCGAGCAGGCCGAGGGGAACCAATCAGGAGGCAAAGGAATGTGATTGACAGAGAGGCTCAGCCGTGCTCCTGTGCCAAGATGCAGCATGACGACGGGACTCGACGGAAGCTTGAGCACCCAGTGGCTCGGTCACCGTAGCCTATGAAGTGAAGCGTGCTGTCAGGAGGCCACTGGGTTTCAAGTGAAATAAAAGGAATTCCTGTCACCACCTCTGCTTCCTGTCCCGAGAGGCCTCGGGGTTCCGCCCTCCTCCCTCCCTCCCTCACCCGCCCGTCAGCACACCCCTCCCCTCGCTCCCGTACTAAGGGCTAAACCACCGGATTGATCTGTGCCTTACAGCACAGCCAATGTTCAGCTGACCAGGCCCGGCAAGATCCCCCCTTCGGCCCTCCTCCTCCATGCCCTTTCTGTCACTCAGACCCAGGAAATTAACCAATGAACATCCATCAGAGTCCAGGGGTCAGCCCACCGAGGCTCAAATGGGAGGAGCTGAGCCCCAAGCTGTTGGCATGTACAGTAACACCTCTTCACAGGTGTCATTTCCATGCATGTGAAAGCATTCGATTTACCCACAATCACCCTGGGAGGAACAGGCCGGGGTTAGAGATCAGAGCCGGAATCGGCCTGTTAATATCCGATCTCAGAACTGAAAAAAGAGAGACGACGCTGGGCACGCTGCAGGCCGATAGATCCGGGGCGAGACTTCCTGTTCCTCACACCGCTTCTCTCTCTGTGCTCTGCTTTGTCATGGTGTGAGATTCTCATCCCTGCCAAGCTCAAATCATGTCAATGTATTCCCGGGCTGTGTGGGGGGGGGGGGGGGGGTGTCAGCGTATCTCCCCTGATCCCAGAGCTCAGAGAAAAGCCCTCTGCGCACGGCATCACTAATGAACTCTGCGCATTCATTCCCCCGCTGTACCACGCAGGCAGAGGGGCCTTATTCACTCCCATAACACCACACCGAGCACAGCGGGATTTCACTGGGCCACCGGGACGATTTAAGAAGGTCCTGTTCACGGGTCGCTCCACCCACGGACGGGAGGGGCCCCCCCCCCAGCCAGGGTCCGCGTGGGCTTCACACAGGTGGAGGGGGAGCAGAAAGAGGAGGACAAACTGGCGGAGACAGAGAGCGAAGGGACGGCGGTGAGTAAAACAAGCGAGCGCTTCACAGACAGGAGGAGCGCCAGCGCTCAGCGGTGTATAAACGAGCGACTGAGCCCGGCCGGCTCTTCCTTCCTCCCCCAGCGCCGCGGCGGCGGGGCCCAGGTGTGTGAGCAGGGGCGAGAGCGAATCGAGCGCTCTGTCTGCAGCCAAGCTTTGATCCCCGCGGCACGCGTGGCGTCGGAGAGCCGGGCGCGGCGGACTGGCGGGCGGGCGCCCGCGCGGCTCCCCCTCAAAGCCTGGCGGGGGGGCGGGCAGAGCGCAGCTGAGTGAGGCTCCCCTCTGTTCCTCGCCAATGTGGGGGGTCATGTGGTTAGGGAAGGGGGGAAAGGTGTTTTCTAGTGTGTGTCTGTGTATGTGTGTGTGTGAGTATGCTTGTGTGCTTGTGTATGTATGTGTGTGTGTGTGTGTGTGTGTGTGTGTGAGTGAGCATGTTTTTGTGTTTGTGTGTGTGTGTGTGTGTGTGTGTGTGTGTGGTTGTGTGTGTGTGTGTGTATGTATGTGTGCATCTGTGTGGTTGTGTGTGTGTGTTGGTTAGAGTGCGCATGTGTGCTTGTGCGTGTGTGTGTGTGTGTGTGTGTGTGTGTGCATCTGAGTGGTTGTGTGTGTGTGTGGTTGTGAGTATGCTTGTGTGCGTGTGTATGTATGTGTGTGTGTGTGTGGTTGTGTGTGCTTGTGTGTGTGTGTGTGTAGTTGTGTGTGTGTGTATGTATGTGTGCATCTGTGTGGTTGTGTGTGTGTGTGTGTGTGTGGTTGTGTGTGTGTGTGTGTGTGTGTGTGTGTGTGTGTGTGTGTTGGTTAGAGTGCGCATGTGTACTGCCTGAGAGAAGACTTGGGCCAGAGCAGGAATGCTCCACACAGAACTAATCCGGCAGCTGGGGATGTTATGCAAGAGGAAGAGCCTGAGAGGGACAGAGGAGTTTAACTGACTAATTTATCTATAATTTGTGAACCCTGGACTTGCAGTAGCGCAGCTGAACTAGCGCCAATACACCGTGTGGAGGCTCTCACCAGAGCTTACATCTGTAAAACGTCCCCTCTAGTGGAGACTTACAAGGAAGAAATCTCTGAAATCTATCGCACACAGACACTCTCCATTTCAGCCGGGCGGGAAGGAAACCCAGCGCAGACAACAGGGCATGTAGTACACTAATGAAACACTGGCCCAGGACAAATACGCACATGCAGCGTGAGCACTGCCAGTCTCTCTCTCTCACACACACACACACACACACACACACACACACACACACACACACACACAAGCTCTCTCTCTCTCACACACACACACACACACACACACTCTCTCTCACATACACATATATACGCATATACTCTCTCTCTTACACAGACACACACTCTCTCGCTCTTACACACATACACAGACACACACACTCTCTCTTACACACACAGACACACACACTCTCTCTCACACACACACACACACACACACACATACACACAAACCCTCTCTCTTATACACACACACACACACGCATACACTCTCTCTCTTACACACAGACACACACACTCTCTCTCTCATACACACACACACACACACTCGCTCACATACACACATATACCCATACACTCTCTCTCTTACACAGAGACACACACTCTCTCTCACACACACACATATACACATACACTCTCTCCCTTACACACACAGACACACACACTCTGTCTCTCTCTTACACACACCTCTCTCTGCATCCTCTCACCTCTCAGGAGTCCCCTGATGTGGGCGGGAGAAGAGCTGGCGCTTCCTGTGAACCACCCATCTGCCCCTGAGCATCAAGCAGCCGCCCCCACCATCTGACCATACGACCACGTACTGTCACACACACACACTTACATTCACCTACACACACGCGCACACACTTACATTCACCTACACACACGCGCACACACTTACATTCACCTACACACACATGCACACACTTACATTAACGTACACACACACGCACACACTTACATTCACCTACACACACACGCACACACTTACATTCACCTACACACTCACACGCACACACTTACATTCACCTACACACACTTACATTCACCTACACACACACGCACACACTTACATTCACATACACACACACGCACATTCACGTACACACACTCACACACACTTACATTCACCTACACACACACGCACACACTTACATTCACCTACACACACACGCACACACTTACATTCACCTACACACACTCACACACACACATTCACATTCACGTACACACACTCACACATTTACATTCAAGCACACACACTCACACACGCACACAGGCATGCACGCATGCACAATAGCTCACACACACGTGTGCACGTGCCAGACACACTCAGATGCATGCGCGCACACACACGTCCCAAGATGGAGGGAACGGGGGTAGAAAAGGTGGTGAGGGAGGGAGAGAGACAGGACAGCACCTCGTCTGTGTGCAGGGGCCACTCAAGCAGGCAGTCTCACTTTCACTCAGACTCTCTGTCTTTCTCCTCCTCTCTTCCTCTGCCAACAATGCACTCACTCCAATTCTCCCGCAGAAGAGAAAACGTTATTAATCTCCATCCAGACTGTCACTCTGGCGCAGGTCCATGCCGCCTCCCATCCACACCACGCCCCTAAACGCCCGCCTCGCCTCAGCTGGCCAACAACCCGCCTCGCCAGCCCAGTCCTGCAGCCCTCATTACAGTCAGGACAGCGCACACACACGCACACACTCTCACACACACACACGCGCACACACACACTCTCACACACACTCACACTCACACACACGCGCACACACACACGCACACGCACACACACTCTCACACACACACATGCACACACACACACACACACACACACACACGCACACACACACACTCTCTCACACACACACACTCTCTCACACACACTCACGCTCACACACACACTCTCACACACACACGCGCGCACGCACACGCACACACACACACGCACTCTCACACACACACATGCACACACACACACTCTCACACACACGCACACACACACACACACACACGCACACTCTCATTGAGATGCAGGCTATAAAAAAATTTAACGCAAGAGAAAAATAAAAAATTGGAACAATGTACTTAACAGTTACATATTGTAAGTGCCAGAATTGGGGGAATACGGAAGGACTTGCAAGAGAGTCATTCGACAGGAGCAGTGGAAAATAACACATGTATATAATAACCCATATATATAGCGCGTGTATGGTTTTTTCAGCACATACTAATGTTAATCAAGGAAACACATTTCCAATGGTAACGTGAGGCCAGCCACATCCTCAGATTATGACGCATGGCTTCATGTATGAAAGAACACTTCCTGGCATTCTGTAAACATGACAGCAAAAAAGCACATTGTTCCTCATGGCAACTCAGAGGCTGCGTAATTGCAGCAGCTGTTATATCAATACAGATTTTGGTCATATAATAAACAATTCCATTCACTCCATTCACTGATGTATGATTTGCTTTACTGTAAATAAAAACAACGCCTTATATCCGAAAATTACTACTGGAACAGATTTTTTACTTGCCTCACTCAAAAATATTTTGTAGAAATATTTCCAATGAGGGTTGTCAAATGGTTCGTTTGTTACGTGGTAGAGGGCTGAACTGCACATGCACTCTCAGAAGAAAGGGTTCCAAAAGGCTCCTCTGTGTCTCCACAGAGGAACCCCATCCAGTTCGAGGGTTCTTGTCAGGCAAAATGTTTCAATCCGAGAGCTTTCACACTTTTCACACTGACCACAGATGGTTCCATAAAGAACCAAAAAAAGATTAATCTATGGAGACAAGCCAAAGAACCCTTTCGGAATCCTTTCTTCTTAGAGTGCGTAGGCTACAAACCTGAAGTGGCCACTGTAGCCGCAGCGCACAAAAAGTTATGGACCGTGCTGCGTTTATGATGCGTTATATTTACAGCGACTCTCCACTACGATAAAAGTTCACAGATGTGGCATAAATAAACCGACAATTGCCCTCCGCAAAACCGCAGAAATGTACTCAGGGAGGCCATTTCATTTGACGAGGACATGGACATCGGACGTCTGAGTGGCACGTGCAGTCGTCAGCACCTCATTCATTTAAGCAGTGAGTCGGATTCTTCTGCAGGTAATTTAGTGTGTCTAAGGTTCCAGGTACACTTGAAAGCAGTCAAAATGTTTAAAACTCAAAATGCAGTATCACTCACGACAAAATTGTACCAATAAATTCACGGACCATTTCTAATCGTTTCACAGGTTTTTTGTGCCATTTCTCTTATAGGCGGCTTAGGTGGCTTGGAAAAAACATTTAGGCGGCCCGCCTAAGACATTTCAATGCAGGGAGAACGCTGCGCATGTTTGTTTTATGAATCAGCTGTCAGTGAGTCGACAGCGCTTAGTGCTGTATGTCAGCTCTCAGTGGTTCTCTTTCGCTGAAGCATCACCAAATTCAAAAGCCTCGGTGCTCCTCCCCCCGGCTCGCGCTCCCGCCATAACCGCCAACACCACTTAGCGGCCTCCCACCGCGCCTGCTGAACGCGTAACTGCACCCTCCAGACCCTTCAGCTGCAGGCCTGTGTGTGCAGATCCAGCCCCTTCAGCTGGTGCCGTTTGCCAGATCAGCTCAGACGGCCATGGCGGGAGTGGGGGGGGGTGGTTTGGGGAAGCTATCGAGCTCACGCGCGCGATTTATGTATTTATTCACCGGCAGGAACCCCGCATTAGAAGGTCAGGCAATTTTCCAGGTCACCGGGCAAACCCACGCGGCGAAGACCGGGCATGGAACACGGTTCACGTCGTCACGGCGACGCCCCGCCGTGGAGCCGTCGCTGCTCGATATCCGCCACGCGCGAGATTTTCAGGCTTAATGAGTTTGAAAGGTCAAACGCTGCAACGAAAGATTAATGGGACTTTATACATGAGAGATGCTGGATTACAAGTTCCAGTATATGCTAAAAACTCCTTTTGGTGGAGGAGGGGTTCGGATGGCAGGGGAGACTGCAGACAAAGCAGATTTTTGACAAAGCTGTGCATAAGTGGCTAGGGGGTACTTTCTGTACCCACCCCCCCCCCCAGTCTAATTGTCACAGCAGTTGATATAGACCACTCACATGAACAATGAATGCATTCACGTCACTGGATTTACAGACTGCTGAAAACACTAGCGAGTTACTGATTTCATACCACTGAAGAGGCCACTTCAACACCAGCCATAAAAATTCAGTTGAACACGTGTACACTTAGAGATCAATTTAAAAGGAGTTTGGATGAAGTCAGCTAATTTGAATAAGTGGGCAAAATGAGCGGTTTCCAACACACGGGATACAGCGCGCTCACCTGCCGCTGACCTGGCTCTGGATCTGCCCCCGCAAGCGCAGGCAGACATATCGCTCAGACCAGCCTTCTCAACAGCAGGAGGAACAGAAGCCAGTGGGTAAGCAGCAGACTCCTGCAGAGCGCAGGTTAGACCTGCAGCATGCGCGCGCAAACAAAGCGCATGAGGGCGAAAGTGCGATACGACTCGCAGCCTTTAGCAGAACTCGAGAGCCTGCGGAAAGGGGCGGTGCGCAGAGAACGCAGAGCGGAGCAGGCTGCGCTACCCCAGGGGAAACACACAGCAGGACGTTAGCGTCTGATAAGTCGCCGCTGGCAGATCTGAGTCTCAGTTGAAAACTTCTTTCCAGTCAGCTTCGCTTTCCGCGCGCGTCTGAAGGACGGCGGAACACCGGACGACATGAAAAGCGCATTAGGGTCACTCTGCCAGCCAAGCGCTCTGGACCCCCAGCAGGCCCGGCAAGGCCAGCCTCTGCACAGACCTTATCCCCCCCAACCCCTTATTTTATTCCCAATTTTGAATGAATTACGAGCAATTACAAGAATTACACAGGTGCAGGGTCCGCAAGTAAAATACCAATGTAGACCCAATGAGTGGAACACCAATGTAGACTTAGCGAGTGAAACACTGAGACAGACCCAGCAAATGGAGTACCTATGCAGTCTAAAAATAAAACAATTGTAAACATTTTGGATACAAACAATTTCTTTTTGTTTAAAAAATAATTAGGCTATTTGTAATTCATTTGCATATGGGGTGGCAGTAAAGCATAATGGTTAGGGAACTGGTCATGAGAGGTTGCAGGCTTGATTCCCAGGTGGCGCACTGCCATTGTACCCTTGAGTACGCTCCTTGAGTAATTGTTTCAGTGTATATCCAGCAGTATAAATGTATTGTATGCATATAAAAACTACGACTCCCACTTGTCATAAAAGCTGTTTCACGTAGCTAATGCAGGAAGCAAAGAACAGCAATCCCCTGAAGACAAACATAATTAAATCACGCTAACATTTCATTTCAAAGGCAAGTTGCGCACTGCACTACCACACTGGCAAAAACTGTAAAGAAATTTACATCAAACTGTGGTATATTAAATGCAGGTTCTCTCCCCCCAATGAAAACACTGTAACATGGGGAAGTCACTGGCTCATAAAGGGGCTGCTCACCATACAGTAACAGCTCCTCAGCACCTTATAAAAGTGCATGAAAGAGCTCATGTACTACTGCCACTGCAGCGAACCACCCCTTTAAATGGGGGGAAATTAAGAAGGCGCTAGAGAAGGTGATGTAAGCATATTTAAAGTCTGTTGCGCCTGCAGTTAAAAAAAGTCAAACTAATTATCTTCTGTCAAACATTTAAACCTTTAGGAATTTTTTTTAATGACATTTAGTAAATGATTGTAATTTAAACATTAAATGATTAACATCCAAAACCAGACACAGAAGGGAAAGGGGGCAAACCGAAAGTCAGGATTAGGACCGATTCGAATGTTTTCAGAACAATTTAATTTTGGATTTGATAACAATTTATCCGAAGAGCAACACATACTGCAGACGTTTGGAAACTAAGAGCAGTTTGCTTTAGACTGCATGGGTTTACTGGTGTAAGACATGGCCTTCCTGCACGCATGTATACATGCAGGGCTGCGACCCCACATGCAGATATTAGGGGAGTTCAGGAGCAGCCTGCATTACTGGGGCCATTTAGACCTCCGCACAGCAGCAGCGATGTGCCTGGGCAGGGTGGGGGGACGGGGTGGGGGTGCGGTTACATAAATACCGCACATGGAGGAGAACAAGCAGACTGTGCATTTAAAACTTTCCCCTGCAGTGGAGCTTCCAGCCCCCAGAGTCTTCACTTTAGATTTTGCTCCATTAATATTGACCAACACAGAGGCGCGCTGGCGCTCCCTGTATTAAAGTTTTACCCTCTTTGACGCTCGGATAAGCCTGGGGAGAAACATCAGCTTTTGATTATCATGAAGAAGAAAACACGATGCTCGGGTGAAACGTGCTGAAGACTCTCGCGCCGCCGCTGCCCCTCCCTGCCGCCCACGCAAGCGCCAGCACCCCGCCAGACCAGACAGCGCAGCACAGAGGCCGACCGCACGCACACACACGCTCCACCTGAACAAACGCCGCCCTCTACCCCCCCAGCAACGCCAGCCCATCCATCCGTCCATCCGTCCTCCAGCCAACCTGTCAGTCAAGCACAGCACCGACACCCACTGACAGCCTCCCGCTTGCATTCATTCCACACTGCCCTCACCGTCCACGGGAATTTCAAATCAGCCTTCCCCATATTAGCGCCACAAACCGTGGCTCACTGTTAGATCCCCACACACGCACACGCACACACAAATACAGTCCCCCACACACACACACACACACACACACACACACACACACACACACACACACACACACACACACACACACGCACAAATACACAGTCCCCCCCACACACACGCACACACACAAATACACAGTCCCCCACACACACACACACACACACACACACACAAATACACAGTCCCCCCCCCACACACACACACACACACACACACACACACACACAAATACACAGTCCCCCACACACACACACACACACACACACACACAAATACACAGTCCCACACACACACACACAAACGCGCGCACGCGCACACACACATGCACACACATACAAAAAAAACACACACCCTAACACTCACTCAAATCTTAAGTGAGTACATGTTTGCATCTTCTCTTGCATTGCTTATGCAAAATATGAAGGGAGTTTATATCTGCCCTGGCCATCAGGGCTACAGCCCCCCCCCCCCCCACCCCCTCTGTAGCCCCCCTATCCCCCTCTCCTCTGTCACAGCACACCACATCCACTCAGCTCCGGGAGAGAATGTCACGGACACGCCTGCCAACTTCACAAATCACCCCGACCTTTAGTGCCCGGCGCAGACTCTGCTCTCAGATGCAAGGGCAGCCACCGCCAAACAGCCATGGCGGAGAGACAGGGACCCTGCATCCTTCCGGAATATTCTGTGCCTTATTAAACTACAATATTACACCTGCTGAGTGCCAGGCTCTCTTTTTTGTGCTTGTTTATTTTTTTTTTTGCTGTGATCACAAAACAAACTCAAAAGCAAAAATAACAGAATAGCGTGCGATCGCAGCCACAGCCACAGCCGCTCTGTGTCAGGACGCGTGTGGAAGTGTGGAAGCGCTCGGCTCCGTGCTGTCTGTGGGAGACGCGTCAGGGCAGATAGGAGGGGACGCCGCTGCCGCCGCGCCGGCGGGAAGCCGCGGAATCGATGTGACAGCGCTGACACGGCGCGGCCGAGGACGGCGCGCCAGAGTAAACAGGAAACGCACCGGCGGAGCCGCGGGAGCACGACGGCGCTGCATCGCTGCTGCAGCAAGGGGGGGGGGGGGGGATGCGGAGACGCGGGCGGCAAATGAGCCGCGGATGAGGTGCCAGGGTGGGTTAGCGCTGAGGGGCGGGGGGGGGGGGACGCAGCCCGAGCGGGAGATTGACTGCATTAGGGAAGACACCGGGCCCGAGCCCAGGCAAGGCCGTGTTAACGTTCCTAACAGAGCCGGTAGTGTGAGGGGCATGGTAACACCTCCACGTCCGCTGCAGCGATGAACCCCCCACCCACCCCACCCCGCCAGAGGCATCTCAGACTGCACCTGGAGCAGGACGTGGACACTCACGTAAAAGGACAAGACAGGTGAACACAAGCGGAGTGTACAAAGTAGGGGAACAAACAGCACACACACACACAAATTCTCCAATGCACCTCTGTTGATGAGAGAGCCAGGCAGTCTTCAGCATTGGTTGCACTCAGAGCAATTAATTGCCGTCACAACATTAATTAGAGGCTATTCTCCAACCTGACAAACTGCCACTGGATGAGCCCGGGTGACTTTGTTCCCTTTGTAAAATGTGCCAGAGCCTGTGAAAGCTAGAGCCCGTTAAGAATCTAGGCTGGTCGGGATTCCATCGCCCTTCCTGCTCGTGTCTGTGCGTACACGCTCTCCTTGGCTCATCTGCGCTCCAGCGCTGATAGCGCGGAGCTCGAGGCCGCCGCGGGAACAGTCTGGTTATCTTTTCTTCCCCTTTCCCGCGTGCCTGCGCTGATTAGGACGCTTTAATGGCCTCACCTGAGTCTCGCGCGGCCACGTAGTACTCCAACTAAACCCCATGAATTGGTGAGAGACCTAAATGCCAAGATGAATATTGCCACTAATCAAAGCGGTAGAGACTACCATCCAGCATCATCTCTAACAACTTGCAGTGTCCTGGGAACAGTGGTGACCGTGCGCCGAAATTAAGCGAAGACAACGTGCGCGTACAGAGGAATTAACTAAAAGGAAGGAGGCTTTTCCCACCAGAGTGAGGAGAAGACTGAGCTCCGTCCAGCAGTCCATAAGAACCCCTGTCCCAACCTAACATTCAGATATTTTTGAGGGACTGAACTAGTCACTGCTGATGGTTCCATAACATGACATGGGCGGCTAATTGACACGTTAATTGAGGATGCTGTTAAAGGTATACATATATGGATATGTAAATAGCAAAGCAAACTGCCACAAAATTTCACCAGCAACCTTATCCGACGTCAAATGGCAAACTGACTAAACTTCAGCGGTTTCACACACGGGACATACTCTGTCGTAAAATATTTTACAGTCAATTATTTTTCTGGCTAGAACCAGAGTGAGTATTTGAGTTAAGAAATACTTTTCAAAGGTGCACTGTTTGCCGCAGTGGCACTTTTGTCCTAATTATCCTTCGTAATCGCGAATACCTTTGTCTCTATTCATTCAATTGACACCCCACCCCCGCCCAGGTGACATTCATACTGGTTAAACACCCCATTGTTTCACACTGCTCAACTTTTTAGAGTTTACAATATGACCCCAAAAGCGGATAAACTACATTGTAAATCACGTTATATTTTCCGCCAACCATAGTCGCGTCCTTTCAACTTTGTAGTAGCGCAGGAATCCGCTCGTACACCTGCAACCTGAGTGGAGATTCTGTGGGGCAAATTTCAACAGACATTCACTTGCTATCTCTGTAACTGACAACACGAAACATAACGACTTACCTTCTTCGGCGTAGCAGTCCTGTTGTCTATTCAGCAAAAATATCCAAAGTAACAACGATATTGTTTTAAACAGCTCCATGTTTGACTGGCCAGGTTCGCTGAGCTCTTGTCATGTCTCTCCTCTCTCGCGCGCGTTAAACACTCACCAGTGCAGGAAAAGAGCCGTCCAGGCTTCTGCGAGACTACAGTTATACGTGCCATATTTGGTATCTCGGGGGAGGGCATGCAATACTTGATTGACGTGGTGAAGGCGCAATCAACTTCGACCGCGAAACGAGGGTATGAGAAGGTCGCCAATCAGAATGCGCTGAGTTAGACAGCACACAGAAGAGGCAGGTGTTACACTGCACAAATCACTCACAAAACACAGAATGAATTTATTTCTCGGTTTAGTCATTGTAACATAATCTACTTGGTAGTGTGATGAAGATGCAACTGAAAAAACCCCGCACCTCAACCTCTGTGTGCTTCTGGTGAAATGTAGCAGTGAGTTAGATACAGACATAATTTAAATGAAATACATGTTGTTTTGTATATGTCCATATTATTCGCACACCACACTGAACATGTTTTTTGAATGAAGACAAAGCGGTATTAGGAAGATGACACCCAATATACATAAATATATCGGAGTTTACATAATCTACTCTGCAATGGAATTTACCGGGCACGTTCATCCCAAAAACACATGACAGAGGACGGCATTGCCTAATTTTGCATTGTACTGCGTTGAAGTATGATCAAGTTGTATAATGATGCAGCAAACTCTTCAATACCTCCGCCTTTAGCTTTATATAAAGATATTAACAGATGAACCTGGGTAAAACAATTTTATTTGTATGCAGTATGTTATTGCATATTAGGGGTTGTCAGTTGTTACATGATGGATCTAAGAAACTGATAAGTAAACTACTGCACCCGAAGGCGAGGAACCACTTGTCCACGACGATTCAGTGCTCCACTACAACGAGTGAAAATTAATACTTCTTCGTTTTCGAGAGGCACGCGCAAACCTCGCGGGCATGTGTGCGTTTCTCTGGAGTGTGTGCTGGAAGTCGAGAATCACGTTAATAATTAAGACGAACAGACGATGAATGACGCTTAAGATCGGAAAACATAGTTTTATGACGCTTCAAAGATAACAATTCACAGCGAGATTCACGGCCATTGCCAGTATACAATAGACTTGAAACATTATCATTTGTATTTTTAGTTAAGTATTGTGTTGTAAAAAGGATAATCAACATTTTTTGCTTTGTCCCTCTTCTTCGTATTCATTTCAAACATCTATTAGACACACGAAATTCCTATGGATATTTTAAATTACGATCGCGGACTACCAGAATGATTCAGTTAATTTGCAAATACAATTTCATACAATCCGTGTACAAATAACCAACATGTGGCCTAGGCATTTTAAGATATCCTCAATATACTTAAATGATCATATCGATTTCCTAAAGAGGGGAGTTCCAAAAGGTTCAATAGTGTTGTTGTGGTCCATTCTCCAAGAACACCCGATATTTACCGCCTATGTACGGTCACTAGTCTCTGCGATTAAAATAACTCAAATACCTGGCTGTTTTTCCCCCAAAATAACGTCTATATAATCCAGTTCTCTTTACGTTTCCATGGTAACTTGGTCATCGCGTAATTTTCTAAGAGAATTCATTTTTAGTTGAGGTAATTATGTATAACATTATTATGTCCAGTGATAATCTTGCTAATTATCCATTAAGTGATCTGACAATGTATATGTGCAAGATATTTAAATTCCCCTTTATGGTAGCCACGTTTTGCATTATCCTTGATAGCCTATTGATTTATGGTCAATTGATTTACTATTCCACCAGGCCATTGCCTTTCAACATGTTATGTTAATGCTAAAATGCATTAAGATGCATTTTCTTCTTTCTGTCTGGCTTTCTTTTCTTTTCTTTTTTCTTTGTTTTTTTTTTTTTTTTTTTTTGCAAGGCAATATTTCTAAAGGCAGACTTCATAATTAAAGTTCATTCAAGTTCCATTCCATAAGTGGAAAATCTGAGCAGCAGGTATCATGGTCAACATTCCATGTACAGTACAATGTTAGCTCTGCGTGTGCATGTGTGTGCGTGTGTGTGTATTACAAAGTCTCAGTGAGACCTTATTGCAATTACCCTCCAAGCAGTTAACTGCCATGTAACAAAGCCATGTTCCATTGAATTTTGTACTGGTTATTTCTCTGGTCTTTCTCCTTTTTTTGTAAATGCATGTGATTCACTCGTGGTGATCTGAATGATGGTGTAAATGTTTTCCTACACAAAAAGCTGCAAATTATAAAGTATGAAAAAGGGTTACCGTATGTGAAGCATCAGAATATCTTTGTATTCCCACTTTGCCTTTTGTAGCTCTCCCCCTCCCTACCTCTCTCTGTTCTCCTTTTTCTTTTTACTCATTCTCTGTGTATGTTCTCTCTCTATTTCTCACTCACACACACAGACACACACACAAGCTTCCTCTTTCTCTCCCTCCTCTACTTTTCTCAGTTTCAGTCTTTAATGACCGCCTAATGAAAAGAGAAAGTCAGCATGCATGATGTTGCTGGTACAGTGTGCACAGCTCAACATAAAAATCACACTGTTATAAATGAAGCCCTGCCCCTTCCCCAGAAGACCAGAACCATGGATGAAGCAATCATCTCCCCAGCACAGATACCAGTTGTAGGCACTGGTTTCATCTGGTAAGGTCTGCCATGTATCTCTTTGGCCCTGAGTGAACCCAGCCAAATCAATATGTTCCCATTGTGGGTCAGTGATGAATCATATTGGACGGGACCTGCCATTCAGCATGCCATATCTGACTTTTCCAAGAATGCATGAGCTTGGTTGGGGGGGTGGGGGGTGGTGGTTGCATGGTTGCAAGTGATAGTTTCTCCCAGACAGTTTGTGAAGATAAAACAATGTTTTGTTCTCCTTTAAGATTCATTATCACATTACAATTTCATGCTAGGTTAATTCCTGTCCCCCGTCTTTAAGTGAAGAGAATGGATAAGGGGGAGAAAATCTGTCACTTGACCTTTTGTTCTGTGGTTACAGTTGCTGTCATTCAAGTGTGAAAAATAAGCTTTCAGATGCTCTTTAGGAAGCGCACAGATTTGGTATGACACAGTGCACAGTGCCCTGTAGCCGCTGACACTGTACGGGTTAATCACTCAGCTATTTCAGGCAGAGAAAACAGACAGAGCACAGGCGTACACACAGTCTTCCAGTTATTACGAATAAATTGAGTCTGATCACAGCGGTTCATTGAAAATTGTTAATGTGACACACAGGGATTTGCTACACTCATAATGCGATAAAGAGTTGTTTAAAGGGACTTAAGGGAGCACCTTGCCCTTGGTCTTTGAGGAAATAGATATATATTTTAAAACCCCCACTGAATTAGCTCTTACCTTTTCTCATAGTGCCAGTTTAAGGCTGTGTTTAGTAGTTACATTTTATTTTTTTATAATCTAATTTTACAGGACTATTTAAATTGTCCAGATATATCTTCAGTATGTTTTGGTGTCTGGTGAGCTAAGTGTGGGTCATTGGTGGTGTGATTGAATATTTTAAGGGGACACAGAAACAAAAAAAAAGGAAAATGCTAAATGTTTTTAACAATGTAGACCAGTGTATAAACTGAAACCTACAGTGTGGAAATGTACTGAAAATATAGGCAGTTGGGAATCAGAAATCTATTTACCAAGGACAATGTTCTGACATTATAGTTTTGTCTCTGAATTATAAAGGCATTGGGGAAAATGTGAAAAGCTATGGCCCATTAATTTCATTGAGATTTTATATTATTTTAATAATTTTCTCATAATTCATTTTATCATTTGTCACACCATGGGGCTTCTGGGCTTAATGCCCAGCTGAAAATGTACTTTAATATCACCTCAGCATTTCACCTCAAACTGTTGCAACCAATGTGATCTGCCATTTTTAAACCCAGCTGCAGGAGTCAACAACTGCAGCGATTTAAATTGCGTAGATGATACACAAAAAATGCATGCAAGAGAGATCCACCTCCCCATGAATTTTGAATTACCACACAGGAATCAGTGGATGGACCGCATATCATTTCCATTCATATTAGTCCACGAAATAGTCAGCCATCAGAGTCTACTGTGGACATGCACAATTACGAAGATTTTCATCAAACATGTTGCCAGTAATCAAGTTAACCACAGCAATGAATTACACACATACAAAGAGTCACACTCTTGTTAAGACTGAATGAACAGAGGCTGGAAATAGCTGAAAAAAGGCCATTAAAGCTCTGACGGTAAAACATTAGTACAAAACTGGGAAATTGAACGCGTTAACAAGCTGTAAACATGAAGCAGTATTCAAACTGGAACCTTAAGGGGCTTAGCTTTGCTGATTAATGAGTCCCATTATAACTGTTTTTTTTATTGTGATGGTTGAATCCCCCTTGATGAATATCCTCAAGGTCAATGGTAGCATATACAGAGACACAGCAATCTGATTCTGAGACGGTTTGCGCTTAAAACAGGTAGAAATGCAGCGAATTTTGATATCGCGTGTTCAATATTCAGAGAATCGTCATAATTGTCCATTTAATTCATACTTTCTTTAAGGGCTGACCGTAGACTGAACACTGTGGCAGGAGAGAGACCATTAAATAAGCTTGGGAGGAAAGAAAAGGAACGAGAGAAAGGACTGCGGAATTATGCCGAGTGAAGTAGCCGTGTGGCAGTTTGCAGATAAGAGCTGTGACTAAATAATCAGGAATAATAGCGTGATCCGTGCGGACACATTCCCGGGCACTCCGTCCACGAGAACTCATCTCCCGATGCATGCCACGGCCGATGCACCACAGCGGGAACATAATCCACGCGATATCCCCCACCAACGGGGTTTACGCCAACAGCCAAAATATCATCCTTTTGAAATAGCTATAGAGATAGAAAAACCGATGCATTTTTATTAAACGTAAAAGGGATTATTTAAACAGGCACGACCGTTTGTTTAGAAACCCTCCGAATATTTGTTAACTGGAACATCTCTTTTTTGTATTTAAATGTCCCAGGACCTATGAGTTGTCTGGCATTTATCAGCGCAGGTGATAGGAGATTAATAGTAGGCCTAGCTGCTGTTTTCAATTTATTGTACAAAGTTCAGCCGAGACAAGAGACAGGTAAACCGCCTCCTACTGCTGCATATCATATGTTAGTTTATAGCATTCAGCAATCATAGATGTCTTTCAGTCGTTTCAACTCCGCCTTTCTCTCTCTCTACCAAAAAGCACCTGTGATTTCTTATGCGAGACAGAGCACATATACTTTATACACTTTAGTGGTTTATTTCCATTAGAAAGCAAAGTCTATTTCATTGAAAAAGTAGTATACATTATCAATATTATTCATGGTTAAAATTAAATCATGGTGCTCATTAATTCATACCTCTGAGAAATAATACAAAAATGATACACTACCTTCTTCCTACATTTTATGTCTTTTTAAGGAGGAAGCACACAAGTGCACTCTCTCTCTCTCTCTCTCTCACACACACACACACACACACACACACACACTTCATGGACCTGTGAAAAGCAACTTTTATTTTGGCTATATTTTCCTGACATTACCGCAGTTAGTCATTGTATGCTTTAGTGCAAACATTCCTATTATTTAGTACTTGGCTGGCTTAGTTCTGGCTGCAACATGCTTTGCTCACATCGGCTTTGTATAAAAACAAACAAAGGATGGAGAATCACTCAGTGCTCATAATCACTGTCTAGTGAAAAAGCATGTGATTGGATTTAAGGAGTCAATATACATGAACAGAAATGTGTACAGTATTTTCTACAGAGAAGAAAAAAGGGATAAGAAGATACTGTTGTAGAGAACGCAGAGAGAGAGAAGCTGAGGGGGAGAGTGAAAAATGTGTTGATTTGCCAGCATGGTCTGGATGTCCCTGGAGACACCAATGAGAATTTATCATGAAAGACAAATTGCCATGTTGCCGTGGTCTTCTCCCTCTTGCATCCCTACTGGGTGTGAGAGCTTGAGAGAGAGAGAGAGAGAGAGAGAGAGAGAGAGAGAGAGTGTGTGTGTGTGTGTGTGTGCGTGCGTGCGTGTGTGTGTTTGTGTGTGCCTGCCTATGTGTCTGCTTGACTGTGCAGTATGGTGAGGTGTAACACAGACAGTGAATGAATGTGTGTGTACATGACTGTACGATCATACAAGTGGGAGTGTATTAATGTGTGGGCGGATGGGTGCTTTCACATGTCTGCGTTCTGAGGGTCTGGCAAAGTGCTAAAGTTGCCCACCTTCACCCCCAAGCGCAACAATGACAATGATGAGATCATTTAGGCAAGGCCCATAACCACCCTGTGTACCACACTTTGTGTTTTAAAATGAAGAATCAAGTGGAGACTGTCAAAGTAGCTCTACACAATGACCTAACCTTGGATAAATTCTTTCTCTGCTCGTGTAAAAATCCCTCCTGCCAGTAACCCTTTGTTTCCTCTGCTTTCAGCCCATCTCCACCTCTCATCCACAGGGGCTCAACAACCGCGTCCTAAAGGCCAGGCACAATCCCTATCTCAGTCTCTGAGGCACAGAAAACTCTGATTGTTCCCCCCGTCCACACATCTACCTCCTTGCTTTAATTCATTTTGCGGTAAATACCAGAAATCCAATTTCATTGTCTGGAAATTTGTTTCTGCCCAGTGGAACTCTGAACACAGGCACCAATCTTCCTCCTGACACCACTTTCTCTCTCCTGGCTTTTCTTCATTTGTCCAGGTTCTGTCCCCCCCGAGCAGCAGAGTTTAGCACCCCCTACCCCCATGGTCTAGATACCTCATGATGGGCCGGTGTGCGAAAGCAGGTCGTAAGGAAGGAAAATAAATTATGAATATTATCTGACACTAAATTGCCCATAGGTCTCATACATACGTATGTGTGTGTGAGTGAATGGTGTGTGTGCCCCACAATGGATTGGCGGCCTGTCTAGGATTTATTCCTGCCTCTCGCCCAATGCACGCTGGGATAGGCTCCAGCACCCATCGTGACCCTGCTCAGGATAAGCGGATATAGTTAATGGATGGATGAATATTATCATATTCATGTAGATTTCATCCATTGTTTTTGGGGGGTTTCTAAAGGGGCTGTTGATGCCAGGACACTATGTTTTCCTCTGGAGAAACCGGGGGGGGGGGGGACAAAAACCATGCAATGGCTGCTGGGTAATTTTTTGTACCATTCTGCCAGAATGACACAGGAGGCGGGGAGGGGGTGCATTTTGCCTAAACATTTATTTTACCAGCATATATATGCTTTGCCTCTCAGATATGAAACCCTGTGGAATGAAAGCCCCACCAAATGAATATGAATATAATGGCCATCAAAGGCCAGCTAACCTTTTCTAAAAACCACTTACAACTCAATCTCACATCGGTAGTTGGCTGTGGATTGGTTGTTGTGGTGGCTGATGGGAGAGCTTTGACACAAGAATGACTTCTAGTCTCAAACACCAGGTAATGTCTCTTCAAAGCACTTTCAAAAGAATCTTCCAGCGATAGATTTCATTTGATGGCTCGCCGCTGATGTGGATGTTTAAGGCTGCTGAAGTACTCTGGAAACTCCGGCTGTCAAATTTTCTTTTTCAGGCTGGTCTCTTATGTGTGTGTATATACGCAGTGGAACGTATGAAAAAGGTTCTTCACTATGTAAAAGGTGACTATCAACGAATGCAGGTTCTTGACACATATTCCGCCGTCTTGCTGTTTGTTGGAGAAACAGAGGATGGTGGCTCCCTCATAGTGTAAAATCAGGCTGAAATTCAATCAAAACCTTGACCACCTCGCTAATTATAAAGCTGGGACAGTGGATGAATGGATGTTTACATTCTAGGGGCAAAAAAAATGCTGATGCAAAACACAAACAGCTTGTTGAAAGAGGCTTTGTTTGTATTGTTTGATTAGAGGGTGTGTCAACAGTTTGATTTATTCCAGCTTCGCGTCCCTTGCCGCTATCCAATTTCCTGTGAAAACAGGACTATTTGCCTAATTAATTACAATCAAAGCAATTAAGCACCGCCTAAAGAGAACCCTCACGTGGACTGGCGACATGTTTTGAGATGAGGTCATGTTGAAAAATGTATGAACCACAAAAGGTGAGCGGGCCAAAGGCAGAAGGGAAGCTAACTACATGCAAATGCTAACGGAATATTCATGCCCGATAAGCGTGTCCTCCGTGGGATTTTCTTCAGGCGTGCAGAATCAAAATATTGGCTTCAAACTTTGAGCTGAACCTTTCTTTTCCGACTGAATGTGCACCAGAGAAAGGGAGAGGGGTAAACAAAAACTCAAAGCAAGCACTGAATTGGTTCCTGTTTAACACACAAAAAACATTCACAGGTCAGTCACTGTTCAGAAATTAAAAGTCTTATTTGTGTGAAATCCTGCACATTTGATTGAAAACCGAAATGTTTGATTATACTTCTCCGAAGCCCTTGGCTGTGCAGAGCAGTAAAAAGAAATTAAATTATTGATTCTGTTACTTTGCAGGGTAACAGTTTGAGATGGTTTCTGTGCACAAATAACATAATTTTTTAATGGTTCTTTACTCCCAGTTTGGAGTAAGGACAAGCATATATTTTTGTCCGAAGTACGTGCTGACAGACACATCTTCTGTCCAGCAGCTGAACCCCACAGGAAGGCTGCAGGTACCCAATCAACCCATGCAGCATTTTTACCCTATGAGATGGGGACAGCCCTGTCGACCGAATCCCTCCCTTCCTGTATGACACCACAGACAGTGGTGACTGGAAGCCACAGTCACCACTGACACAGTCCGGATTCAGCCCCTGACCACATGACCTCACTGCACTGAAACCCAAGCTGAGCCACTGGAGCCCTTATTAATAGCATTTTAAACCTTAAGGATCCGTTCGTTTTTGTCTAGGATTCCAAATTTGTTTTGTCTTGGTTTCCTGCATTTATGATTTGAGGTAAAAGCCTGAACAGCCTCCATTTCTTCATTCTACCGTTCAACTCGCAACAGATTTATTCCAGAGACACCAGGTGCAGTGACTCCGCATCCCCATAATGACTTCAATTAAACAATTAGAAGTTGGAACAAACAGCAGCAGGCCCTGCAGCCCCTGAGGACAGGAGTTGGCCACCCCTGTGTTAGACTAATGAGTGCATTAAGGGATTCACCTGTCAGGAGTGCCATTGTGTTACCTTGCCCAGACATCACCGGGCAGGACAAAAGATAAGCAACCAAATCGGGCCTAACCTAATAATGTCATAATTATAAAGCCTTGTTAATGTAAGTCAGTGTGATCAATGCCTCGTCCTCCTCCCCTGACACACACACACACACACACACAAATAGATACATCCAGTGCTGAGAGCTTTGTGGGTTGAAGCCATCGGAGAAATAAAAACCTCTTCGTCTACAGCCCCCTGTGCCCAAAACACGTCAGCTGTACTTACTCTGTTCTGCACATGCCGACATACTCATGCACACACACACACACACACATACTCGTACTGTATACACAGGAACACACACACACGCACGCATGCAGGTGAGGGGTGTGTGAATGATGGGTTGGCTGCATGGCTCTGCAGAACCAGGTTAGTGCAGTTAATTAATCAGACAAATGGCTGAAGACCAGGAGACACTTAATCAAAGTGATTAACAATTCTCCTTCGACACAGCCAGGATAAGCTGGACCCAAAGAGGAGAGGGGAGGGGAGGAGGGGGGTCTGAGAGACTTGCTACCACACTGGCACACTTTCACTGGACCACAGGTGAGCAAAGGACACAAGCAGAGAACTGTATGTGCATGTGTGTGTGTGAGTGCATACGTGTGTGTGTGCTTATGTGTGTGTGTGTGTGTTTTGTGTGCATGTGTATGTGTCTGCACATGTGTGTGTGTGTGTGTGTGCGTGCGCATCTGTGTGTGTGTTTGAGTGTGCATGTCTGTGTGTGTGTGTGTGTGTTTGAGTGTGCATGTCTGTGTGTGTGTGTGTGTGAGCGTGTTTATGTTCTGGTATTGACTATCTGCTGTGAGGGGATCTGAAGGGATCTGTGAGATTCAAGCTGAGTGAGTGATAACACCGATCGATGATTACAAGGGCCTGCTGCGGCAAAGCGATTCAATCTCCTCAGGCCATCAAATGTGCCTCTCTCATCCTCGGCTCTGCTCTGGAGGCTGCACTGCCCACTTCTCACCAGCAGGGGGACTGTATTCAGTCACAATGGGCCAAAACTGATAGTGATATACAGTAAATCCCAGGGTTTTGGGCACCTGCAGTTCTACAGTAAGAGAGAGACCAGTGCCTTTCTGGTGTGTCCAGAACCACCACAGCAACCTCTGCAGAACTCTGTGCAGTATTCACCCCTGTTGGAGCTTAATTATGAGAGCAGTGTAGTATAATGGTTATGAACCATTATACTACACTGGGCTGGTAACCTAAAAGTTCCAGGTTCAATTCCCAGCACTGTCTTTGTACAGTGCTGCTCTTGAGTAATGTACATAACCCAAATTGTGTTAATATATATCCAACTGTATGAATGGATTAGATACAAAATAAAATGCTTCGGATACAATTCTTGTAATGTACTGAGAGAGTGAACAAGCGCACATCACACAGTCTCTGTAAGATATGGCCTGTAACAGACAGTCTCCCAGCCCGTTTATTCTGTGCTTCCAGGGAATGACGTCAACTTCCGCAGTCGCCCCAAATACCAAAATGGCAAAGCTTACAGCAATCGTGTCCAAATAGCGGGTCTGGACAGAGCTTTCGCCTTTTTAAAATCACATTACCCCGTGTACAGTAAACATGAATCTTCATTGAGAAAACCAAAAAAAGCGCCCGGTGCACGAGCAGGGTGAATCAGTGTCGTAATGAAATTTGTCACTTTCTGTTCCCGCAAGATTATGACTCTTGATGTGATTACGGCTCCCGGTTCGCTCAGGGAGACAGCGAGCTGCTTTGCAGAGACAGGAAGCACCCGCTCTGTGGTGTGTCACGCCGGGCGAAGCTGAATGGGAACCTGACAGCTTCCTGTCGGAGAAGATATTCCACACCCCTCTGCGTCTGCATCAGATACTCATCGGTTCACATTACTCCTCTTAAATATTTTTTTCCTCAGCCTTATTTGACAGCGCGGTGTAGAGAGACAGGAAGTACGGGAGCGAGAGAGAGAGGGAGAGGCGTGCGGCGAAGGTTGCGCCGCTGGATTCCAGCCACCGGCGTCGCGGCTCACGGCGAGCGCGTGGACAGGCTATGCAGCCGAGACACCGCGATTACTCCACAACTCAAGCTGCATCTCAGCTTCCATCTCGCCCACAAAGGGCCATTAAAGCCTTTGTTCCTGAGCTCTTAGCCACGTACTGAAAACACTGCTCTGCGCATCTGCCTCCCTTCCCAGAGTCATTCTGCTTTCAGGGGCGCTGCCAACTGCCGAGATTTTCTGGAATTCTCTTTTTTCCTAAGATGAATGAATACATTTGCTTTCATTCTCCGCATTAAATTTAAGTCAGGGAATCCCTCTCCATCGGATCAGTTTTGGGGACAAAAGGAGCAGACCAATCAAAGCCCAGAATGATGTGCTATCTGAGTCACAGCCAGTGGGCCCGACAGAAAGAGAGCCTCCTCACTGTGGGCCAAGCCCAGCCGTGCTGCTAGATTCACAAAGGGCCTTTGTTTCTGTACCGGGATGAGCTCATTTCAAAATCCCAAATCAAATTCATAATGCCAGAACCAGCAGCTCTCTTTTACATTACATTACAGCCATTTAGCAACTTATGCAGCTTAAATTCTTTATTTACAGTTCATTTATACAGCTGGATATTTACTGAAGCGATTCAGGTTAAGTACATTGCTCAATGGCATTGCAGCAGCAGGGAATCAAATTTGGCAGTCAAAAGCCCAGTTCCCTGACCATTAATCTATGCTGCAACTTTCTGTGGTACTGTGGCCAGTCTCCGGTCGGTTGGGTGAGTCGTTGACCAGTACGTGGGCGTCTCTGTGGAAGTTTCAAGCACGCCTCCTGTTGACCTCAGAACTTGTTTCTGTCAGCACATTTTCGGGCGAAAGTGTAAACACTCAGCATTTACAGTGGCAGAGCCCTGAGTGTCTGCCAAAAGTACAAGGCTCATCCTTACAGAAGAGCTGAAGCTGGGTACATCTCCCCCCCAATCTTTCTCTCTTCCCTCCACCCGTCTCTCCCTCTGTGTGTGTTTCTCTCTCTCTCTGCACCTCTGAGGACCTTCTGGCAGGCCAGGCTGGGCAAATGATGGAAGTAAAGGGCGCGTTGCTCTCTGTAGCTGGCGCTGGTAAACGACGGTAGACTGGGGAGGCTGCGCCCTTGCTGGGCTCAGTCCTAATGCAGGCTTGGCATGGACCAGCCTGCTGAATGGCATCTGTTCACTTGGAAAAATGAACCATCATCAATGCGAGAGTCACCATCGCCTCACAGCCAAGCAGCATCTCAGCAGTATGCATGACACACATACACACGCACACACGCACACGCATGCGCACACACACACACACACACACACACACACACTCACCTACACATATACACATACCACACACGTACACACTCACACACACGCGCACACACACACACACACACAAGCATGCACACAATCACACACACATACACACCCACACACACGAGTGCAAATGCACGTATACAGAACCCTCGCACCTCGCATGAAGTGAACACGCATACACACAGCATGGGGCTCACACACAAGCGTGTGCACGTGCGCAGACACACAGCACAGTCATACACACTCGGCTGAGCGGCACCCACACAAATCCTCCCATCAGCTGCTCCTCCTAAGTGCTCTAATTCAGCACACAGTAATGCAGAAAAGTGTTCCTCGTGCGATACGTGATGCATGCAGCGCTCATGTGCATATACATATTTCATCCTCCTTGCTCCCGCCCACCACTTACTAAACAAAAGAGCGCCTCCATCTCACTGAGCCCAGTCCAGCCTGTGGAGGCGGGTCCGGTGTGGCCCATGAATAATGGATGTGTTAAACAACAGAACTTCAGTCCTAACGGTGCCCTAGTGAGCTGACCTGACGGGTGCGCGTGGGCACGTATATGCAGACAAGCACGCACGCATGCGTTCAGTAGCACAGCAACCCTACGGCTTCCACGTCGAACAGATTGTCGAGCGTGCCAGCGGCTCACATATAACACTCTCTTAACATCAGCCGTCACACAGTGGCAATGAGGTGCCACAGCGTAACCGCAAGGTAATGTAGCAAGTTTGCTACGCGTATTAGAAAGGATCACCACCGCCCTTAACCGCTTCCCCAACAAGAGCTGCTCCGCTCTGTCCGCGGTTCATCCTCAGCGCCACTTTCACATTTCTCTTGCGGTCATACGCACACAGAGAGAGAGAGAGCATTTTCAATTAGGCCGTGAGAAAATGAGCCGAAACGAAAGGGGGAGCAAATTCCTCCCCTCCGTTTCCGCACTGTGCGTAATGACAGAGGTGGCGCTCATCATCGCGTCTGTAATAATAAGGCCCTTCTGCTCCAGCGCGCCTTAATAAACTGCGCTCTCAAGCCATCACCCGCATTAGCGCTATCACCGTGGAAACCATTTCTCTGGGCTGCTGAAAAACAGGTGAAGTCCATACAATTTGCACCGCCCTGCTAATCGCCATGAATACAGTCTATGTGCGGGGGGGGGGGGGCGGTAGGATGGCCAGCAAGCTGACAGTACCTGACTGTCCCTGGTGAAAACACAGATTTATTTAGCAGCTTGCCACTTCCCCGGTCCCCGATGTCCACGGTAGCTGTAGGTTTTTAGATTTTTCGTTCCAACTGAGCTCTTAATTACTTAATTGACATCATTGTTTGGATATTAATTCACCTCAGCTGGTGTCGCTGATGTAAATCTGTTGCTAGCTGAGAGGTAATATGTAACCCTGTGCCCCACCCCCACCCCAGACTGAGGTCTCGGCCCCCTGGATGGAGACGCGTGGCTCTGCGTCTGAGGATGAGCCTGTAAAAGGGCAGGGAGCTCTGCCATTACCCACCTCAGTAAATAACTCCAAAAGCTCTCAGTGGAAAGGTACAAAACAAACAAATCACCATGGAAACAGAGATGGTTCCCTTCGTTAGTCTTAATAAATACAGAGTTTCTACAAAAAACTCGTTTTTATCCTCGTTTTTTAAACAAGAATGCCATCACAGAATTACGTGCATTATGTGACAATGCACTGAGCCATCAGGCTTTATCCAGGTACTGTGCACAAACCCCATGAGGCTCTTCAATGATTCTTCAGATCTTCTCATGGAAGACTGAAATACTAATAAACAGGGGAGTGTGCGGGTGGGGGAGGGGTGTGAAGTAGAATGGGCAGTGGACCTGAGTGAGGAGGACGGTGCGGTCATGTAGATGTGTCTGTGGTCAGAGAAACTATGTGGAAATCATTTCAGTCATCCATCAATGCCAGACGATGCGCTGTTCCCTGGTCAAGTTCATTATTCCACAGTCCCCAAACACAGCCATGTGACCAGAATCTCCCAATGCCATTACACACCGGGGACCCGTCTGACACACACAGATACACACACACATACACACGCACGCACACACATATACACATGCGCACACGCACACACTTATACGTACACACTCTCAAACACACACACACACGCACACACACATACGTACACACTCTCAAATACACACACACACACACACACACATAAACACACACATGCATGTGCACACACATGCAGTAAATGAATACACGCACATAGGAGAAACACACAAAAAGCACTAATTTGTGCACAGATCCACACATTTATATACACGAAGCGTATATAAAATACATACATACAACGCAGAGGAGACAAGCAGCATGGCTGCTTATTGTACATACACTGAAACAGACAAGAGATTGTGGAAGCTAGCACATTCTTTCACTCTGCATCTTCCTCTCTGCTCATCTGGAGGAGGAAACGATCTCCCATGAATATTCCATCCCAATGCCAGCATGTCTTTTTAATTATGAGCTTCTCTTTATCCTGAAAACTGGCACCAGGTGAATTAAACTCTGTAAACACCTGGCTCTTTCCTCCCTGTAAATCTCTATTTAGCCTCACAGACGATGCATGATGCCATGCAGGTTTGGGGTGACGGGGAGAATACAGACCGGCATGCCTGGTTGAAAATGATTTCTGGTGGTAGCGGGCCAGTGTTCAACATAGCAGTAGGCAGGTCAGAGGACGTGTCCATGGCAACACAATGACACCTGGAGAAAGCAGAAAAAATTGGGCCAAATCGGTGTGTCCAAGAACAATGAAATTGTGCGCATTCAAACTTCTTGCTGAATGAGACTGGATGCCTTCACACTTCCTGTTTTGTACAAATTCCTGATACAGCCAAATATGTCAGGTTTGATGGCCCTTGTGTCCTTCTCAAATTTAAACGACAATTACCCATGCAGCAGTGGTATTGTCAAAATATTAGTGCTGGCAGCAACTGTCTACATTAAAGCAATTGCCATGTAAATTTAGTTTATAAACTGCAGATACTGTATAAGTTCAAAGGCAAGAACTCAAATAGAAAATATTTCTAATTATTTTGGCAAAGCTACAAAAGCTTTCTGTGTGTTTAACTGTATTCACAACTGTTATTCATTTAAGGCACCTCTGTGCAGTTGGTTGATAAAATGTGTTAATTATTTGATTACATTTTATATGGTTTTGAGGTTTTTGATTTTGACTTTTGATTATGAGAGCATTTTTTCATTTTGTAAATGTTTTGTGTCATATGTCAATTGTTTACAGTGTTAATTGTTTTGAGAGCATCAGATGTTGCTTCAAGAATCATGAGTGTGAATAATTCAGAAAAAATTACAATGTATAATATATGATTCCTCAAGACATGCACAGCAACAAGATATGATGTTTTCCAAAACGTATTTAAAAAATGCATTGTAATCTCACTAGCTTGTAGATTGCATGGTTTATTACATAATGTTGGTTTATACAAGCTGGTCTATACATCTTATTAACAGTAAATACTCATTCTGCTTATCCACAGTTCCATCAAAGACAAAGCAAGAGCAGACAAGAAGCCTTATGATATCATCAGAAGTAGCCTACTAACTGATGTCATAACAGAATTCCTTAAGATTTGATATGTGAGATTCAATACATCATTTTGGAGAATTTTCACTTCTTGGTTGTATGGGCTTCCTGTCCAGTGCCACTGTGTACACACTGTGTGTCACACTTCCTGTCTTATGGGACCACTGTGTACACACTGTGTGTCTTCAACCTCCCCAGACACTCCCACGTCACTCCCCTGCTCACTACCCTCCACTGGCTGCCTGTTATAGCTCGCATCAAATTTAAAACATTGGTCCTAGCATACCAGGCAGTCAAGGGATCAGCCCCAGCATACCTCCACAAGATCTTCAAACCCGACATGCCAGCCAGACCCCTCCGTTCCGCTACTTCAGGACGCCTGGCACCTCCCCCTCTTCGCACCTGCCCTTCCCGAACACGTCTCCTGTCTGTTCTGGCCCCACGATGATCGAATGACCTCCCCGTGGAGGTCAGAACAGCTGAGACACTGACCCACTTCAAGCAACGACTGAAGACTCACCTCTTCAGGCTGCACCTCCCCCCATCCCTCTCTACCTCCCTGTAATCTCTTAATTGACTGTAAGCTTAGGGTTGTAACTAGTTAGCTGTTTCGTAGGTGACTTAGTTAATGCAATTGTCTTAACTACTGCTTGTATTTTTGCATAGACTGCGTTGTTGCTGTTCTTGTTTGTGTTAGTGTTAATCAGTTTAACCTTCAGGGTCCAAGTTGAACTATGCGGTTGTTCCCTGCACTTGGAACAGTACTTCTCTCTAGGGTTTTCGACATACTTGTTCCTGGTTATGGTTATACACTTTGTTGTACGTCGCTCTGGATAAGAAGGTCTGCCAAATGCCTGTAATGTAATGTAATGTAATGTAATGTCACACTTCCAGTCTTATGGGGCCACTGTGTACACACACTGTCACACTTCCTGTCTTATGGGACCACTGTGTACACACACTGTCACACTTCCTGTCTTATGGGGCCACTGTGTACACACACTGTCACACTTCCTGTCTTATGGGGCCACTGTGTACACACACTGTCACACGTCCTGTCTTATGGGACCACTGTGTACACACACTGTCACACTTTCTGTCTTACTGGACCACTGTGTACACACACTGTCACACTTCCTGTCTTATGGGACCACTGTGTACACACACTGTCACACTTCCTGTCTTATGGGGCCACTGTGTACACACACTGTCACACGTCCTGTCTTATGGGACCACTGTGTACACACACTGTCACACTTTCTGTCTTACTGGACCACTGTGTACACACACTGTCACACTTCCTGTCTTATGGGACCACTGTGTACACACACTGTCACACTTCCTGTCTTATGGGACCACTGTGTACACACACTGTCACACTTTCTGTCTTACTGGACCACTGTGTACACACACTGTCACACTTCCTGTCTTATGGGACCACTGTGTACACACACTGTCACACTTCCTGTCTTATGGGACCACTGTGTACACACACTGTCACACTTCCTGTCTTATGGGACCACTGTGTACACACTGTGTGTCACACTTCCTGTCTTATGGGGCCATGTCCACTGTCCAGTGACTCAAATTGAATCTTGGCACCTCTGAGGCCCCGTTGGCAGGTTGGTACACAATCACAGTAGATGTGGTTTGCACAAGGAGGCCTTTCTTTACGCTACGACCTTGTCAAGCAGGGTGTCTCCGAGCCGGAAGCTCGTTAACATTCCTGTATGGCTTTCTGATGTGATTTTCCCAGTAGGGTGGGTTCCTCATTCTCATGGGACCATTTAAAAGCGCTTCAGGTCCAGGCGTTAGTGTTTATTCTGCAGCTTTATTCAAGGTCGGCTGTGGAGAGCCATTTCCATAATCAGGACACTGAAGGCAGGTATTCAATTAAGAGTTCTGAAAGACTATAAATACACAAGACCCCACAAGAAAACACCCCGTGAGGATATCATCCTGGCTTTCACACAGTGTCTCCTTTCCCCTTCCCCTGAGACCGAACAGTGTGTCCGTCTGCTAGGGAGAGTCTCTGACTGACAACATCTACTGTTTTCCCCTGATTCTCAAACAAAGCCCAGAGTGGCTCAGGTGACGAGGTCAAACTACGCACTACACAAAAACGCTTTCACATTCAGCCGGAGTGAAAACGCATGTGTTTGTATGCACGTGAACGCGTGTGTGTGTGTGTGTGCGCGTGTGTCTGGGGGTGTGTGTGCAGGGTTTGTGTGTGTGTGTGTGTGTGTGTGCGTGTGTGTGCGCGTGTGCATGTGTGCGTGTGTGTCTGTGTGTGTGTGTGTGTGTGTGTGCACATGTGTGTCTGGGTGTGCGTGTGTGTGCTCGTGTGCGTGTGTGTGTGTGTGCGTGTGTGTGTGTGTGTGTGTGTGTGTCTGGGGGTGTGTGTGTGTGTGTGTGCGTGTGTGTGTGTGTGTGTGCACGTGTGTGTCTGGGTGTGCATGTTTGCAGATGGCCCTGCCTCACATGTGGGGGGCTCTTCTGAGAGCTGTCTCAGTGAGAGGTGAGGCAGTGCAGAGGAACACTAACCGGGGGTGTCGCCCTGTAATGAATATTCAGCACGTGATGCCGCGCTCTCTCTCGGCATCTCTGCGTTCTCCCTCTCCTCCCCACTCCGCCGGGAAGCCCCCCTGCTCCCCAGAATAACTCCGTGTGCGTGTTCTCCTGTATTACCATGTGTGTCCATGCGTGCGCATCAGGCCTGCGTGTGAGCACAGCCCTGTGTACATAGCCTAAGTATGCGAGTGAGATATCATTCGGGTGGTCTTAGCCCAACAATGAGCCTGCACGCCGTGTTAATGCAGGCTTTGTGTGCTGGAGCGAGGACGCGTGCGTACGTCTGAAATAACATGTGGGGGTGTACTCGACTCATACATGTAGCATGTTGAGTGTGCGTGCTTTGTCTCCATTCCATATGGCTCTTTAGCTCAGGGATTAAAAGCCTTCCCCAGCCTGTGCTTTACCCACAAATGAATCAGGAGACAGATTGAGCAGCTGCCCCCCCCCCACCCTCCCCCACCTCCCTGTCCCTCAGCTAGCAGCCCCCCCCCCATTCAAAGCTTCGCCAGTTTTATCCAGTTCATATAACTGACCTCTCTCAGTATGCCACGGTGACAGCAGCAGCACTTTCATGACTAAAGTTGGGATCAGTTAAGGGCCCAACAGGTCGAGGAGTGAAATTTACTTTCCAATAAAACAACTTGGCCTAAGAAAATGTGGTATGTGTTCTTGTTCTTGCATCCTATCAAGGCTCTGTAGTTGGGAAAACAGCTCTGAGTCAAAGCAGAATTTGAGAAGAAGCAGCGCTCCAGCCAGCAGTGTCTTGGCTGCTTCCTGTTCTTCGCCCCGCAGGTAAGGCGGAAGCGGGGATCACCTGCAGCGGGTTCTCTCCGGAGTCGGACTCACAGGTGAAGAGGAGGACAGCCTCTTATCTCAGGGAGACCTGAAAAGGCCGTCCCTATTCGGGACCAGGTTTTTATAAAAAAACATAAGGAAAAAGAGATAAAGACTCTCTTCATCTACAGAGAGGGAAATACTTCAAAGACATTAAAGACATAAGTGGAATTAATGACGTCCCATTTGGGCTCCTGCCTCTCACTGTGCCGCGACACCCTTACCCTTCAGATATTATATTGTGTCAAGTGCTCTCGCTGGCTGAAAGACTCTTTTACAGCGTGTGCATGACACAGCCCCCTGTACCTCACAGCAAGCCCCCCCGGGAGGGGGGAGAGCTCGCATGCGATGGCCTCCCGTGTGCAGCTGCCAGTCCCCCCCACCCCCACCCCTCAACTTCCTTCAGCCCCAGTGCCTCCCACCCACGCAGACACTCACACACGCTCTCCTCACTCTAAATGACTCCTCATCTTAATCCGGGTTTGTTTTAAAGCTGTTCCTGACTCTGATGAAGAGATTAACATTCGAGATTAAGAGCGAGCAAGTCTCATTAGCACATCACTCACCAGAATCGGCAATGCACGTACAAAAAAATAAATAAATAAAGGCAGGGCGGGAGAAAGCGAGCGTTCCTGTTTCAGTTCTGTGAGCGCCTCTTTTGATAAATAAAGGCATGCGTGAATAAGAGCTCCTCAGCCTCGGCTGAGTCCTTAACGGGCGGCTTCCTGCTCCGAGCGCAGAACAGCGCTGCCAGACGGATGCGGTGTGAAGCATGGAAACGATCAGAGGCCTGTTAATTGAGCCTGCTGAAGCTCCTCCGCAGACCTGGGGAAGACGCGGGCGTGGATCTGATAAACGCTCCCCGCGTGAGCGCCCTGGAGCGGCGCGGGCGCGCCGGCGTACGCGGCCTAATCGCTGCCTGATTGCCTCCTCACCGCTGATGGAAGGGTCCTCATCGCTCGGCTAACGGGCCCTCAGACACCCCTCTGATCTGCGGGGCGAGCTGGGGCAGCCCGTCCCTCTCCAACGGCACAGATTGACTTACCCTGATTGTCATGGCAGGGGTCTTTTCTGTTACACAGTATAAGCTGATTCTAACCCTAAACACTACCAGTCACTAATCCTGGCCCCTGGGACTTACAGCCCAGCAGCTTTTCCAATCCCTGAAAGTACTTTAAAAACTGAAACATGTTTTATTGTTTAAATACTTTTACAAAAAGTATATGTAATATAAACTGCTGTACTATACTATATTTATATTGTTACCTTTTGTCTCTAAATCTCAAAGCTCAGCAGACTGTAACTCCGACCTGGATGATGCACGACAGCCATTTTATGCCAGAACACTCAGCACACATCACCCAAAGTTCAGGGGAAGGATTTAGTGAGACAGTTAAAGGGGAGGCTGATTAGATGGGCAGATTATGAGCGCTGGTCGTGAATTTGGACAGGAGGCAGGGAAACCTCTTATTCTTTTAACAGGCCATGGGGTCTTTAAAGACCTCAGTGAGCCAGGACTTTTACATCCTATCCTAAAGAGAATGACAGAGTGGTGCGCTACACCAGGGGGAATGGAGTGGTCCTTGGTGAAAATGGAGGCGAGTTAAGCAGGGCAGGGATTGTATCGGACGGGCAACTTCCTGGGAAAACGAAGTTACTGTTGGTAGCGGTGCTGGTTTGGCCAGTAGTAGCTTTACCTTTTCTTTGGGCTGAGCAGAAACAGCTATGTGTCCAGACCATCTGGCCTCATAATCAACCCCCAGTTTTGCTGGTTTACCAATTCCCTCTCTCGACCTCAAATGATATGTAATGAGCATCCTGGTGTAAAATGGCTGCCATGCTTCTCCCACATGGACTCTGCACATTGGCGGTGGCTGAGGTGACCTTTCACCTTTCGCTGCAAAGTTCCTCAATACCGTGAAAGCTGGAATTTATCAGTCCTGTGTGGCAGAACCTTTCATACCCCCACGCAGGGCTCCATACCTCCATCAGCAGGTTACGGAACGAGTTCAGTTTGAAATGAGCTGTCGAGGCGGTCTGCCGAGCAGACCTATGAGGTCACGTTGCGCGAAGGAACGGAGCGAAATAACATTACGGCTCTCCCCAAAACAAAAACAAAAAACAAAAAAAGCGAAACGTTAGAACAATCGGCTATTTTCGGTTCCGTCGATTTGTTTCTGAATAACGACGGACGGGAGACATGGCTCCCCCCAGACTGCAATCCATCATTTACCACTGACACCGTCTGAGAGACGGAGAAAAACACAGAGCCATGAATAATGGAGCGAGCGAGCCGTATTCCCCTGGCTGGGGGAATTACTCCCACTTTACAGCACTTAATCAATGGCTCCTCCTGTATATTTATAAAGCTCTTTGACTCTCCCCTAAGTTGGTGGTGGGCCGTGTGGCACCAGCACACGGCTGGTGCGAGACTACAGTCTCCGCTTGAGCCAGTCGCTTGGGAAGGGGGGGGTGGCTTTTAAAAAAGATTTCAACTCTTCAACTTTTTCCCCTGAAACTCTCTGTCTGAACTCCTTCTGATATTAACTTCCTTGAAAGCGAACCATTGGTAACGCTGTTTAAAGTGTCCTGCCCACGTCAGATCTGTTCATTCGGTTGTTTGCCGTTTGGTTCCGGGAGACTGTGATATAAGCGCGAGGCACGCTACATTACTGCCTTGGGGTACGGGCAGCACTCCGTCTTTATTTCGGGAAGCTTGGCCCAGATGTTCCCGGCCAATCGGCGTCCCCTGGTTCACTGGGTAGGGATCACTAGAGTTCATGCAGAAGGCAGCTTCCTTCATCAGGGGTATTTTCAGTCTAATTTACGCCTGTGTGAGACTAATTAGCGATGCCGCTCCTAATTAAGAGAGTTTATTGGCCCTCTGGGAGGGCTCTGGCGCAGTCCCCTCCATATGATTCTCCCTCCGCACTTCCCCCAACTGGGAGCCACGCTCAGTGCCTTTACCCTGATCCTCCTAATGCAGCTACACATAGTGATGCAATTCACACACACATGCACACACACACACTCACACACACACACACACAGCAACTACTCATACAGCCACACACAAATACAAATACACACACTAACACAGCTACATCCACATACTCAATCGATGCAGCTACATACAAACACAATTTATACACAAACACAAGCAGACATGCACACACATGCCCATAGTAAGATGTATGCAGCTATCCACCTCGTAATACAACTACATGCACACACACACACACACACACACACACACACACAGGATAACACACAGCCCAACACAGCTAGGCTCACGCCTCCTAATACAGTTTCGCACACCCCAATGTGTTCACACTCTTCAATACAGATAAACATGAATCCAAACACACACAGACACAGACATGCAGACACACACGTGCCACAGACACACACACTAATGATGTGTCTCAGCGAGCTCTAGCGTGTGAGTTTAAGCTAGACTGACTCCCATTCTCGCATCCTGCATGCCTCTCTGCTGCTCAAATATGTGTTTATCTTCGTAGCAGGTCAGGCTTGTGTTCTGCCAGGAAGCCGCAGCACATTCTGTAGATGTAACAGTTATGAAGAGCCCCCCCCCCCCCCCCCCCTTCCCAGAGTTATGTAAATTGATTTCTTTACCTTACAAATTCTTTCCAAGCTGGGTCTCTTAAAATTCACCGCAAACAAGCAAACATAAGAAAAGGTTCAGGTGAAACAGAGACGGTTCGGTTGGAAAGGCAGGCAGGAACAGGAAGTGTTGATAAAGAGACAGGCCCACAAAACTGATTTCTCACTCCACCAAAATATTGCTGAAAATTCAGCAGAAGCAACCACAAAGAAACAATAAAGCAGACTGCACTGTCCAGCCAAAACACTGAACATTTCTCAGTCAACGGATCTAAAGCATGCAGCTGCATTCCTGCTGTAGCGTGTGAGACACCGTAGGTTTAATGATAAAGTAGCATCAGGACTAACTCTGCTGCCGCAAGGGCTTATTTTTACAACGGCATTATAATGCGAGTCCTGAAAATAATAGCAATCACAAAGACCAGCAAAGTGGTGATAATTGGTGCCATAAGCTGTGTAATTGGAGCTGAGCAGGTGTTTGAGGCATGCACACAAATCCACACACACACGCACACATGCACACACACACACACGCACGCACGCACACACGCACACACACACACACACACACACGCACACACACACACGCACACACACGCTGCACGCCTTGGTCTAACACAAGCCCAATTTGTCTGAGAAACGGGATTAGCCGGCTGCACATTTGCGCGGGGAAGCGCTACATGCTACATCGCACCCTCTGTTCCAGCAGTTACACTCATCTGCAGGATTACTGCAAATCTGACAGCCACACTGAAAACATAACTCCAGCTCAGACGGGGAGGGCGGGCGCAAGAAAAGGAAGAACAGCAGGAAAGAAGAAAAGAAAATAAAGCCAAAGAAAATCTCTCATCTCCAGCGCAGACAACTCAAACTTTTCGTTCCTGACATCAGAAACGGTAGGAGACCGAAGGTCAGAGGTCGTCCTTGTTTCCTCCGTACAGACAAGCGGGGGAATGCAGTAGGCTTAGCCGACCTGCACCCGAGGAGGAGGACGGCTGCAGGTGACGGTGTCAGAGGCCCCGTTGCTAACAGGAAATGAGCCCAGCGACAGCAGTGACAACTGTGACCCGCCACAGTCGCCTAGCAACGCCATGCACTTTCAACCTGGGTCCCATTGAAGAGAAGAGGGGGCAGAGGACAGCCCGGGTTTCCGCGTTTAGGAGAGTGAAGACAGACTGGACGTGCGGCTCTACAGCTCGCTCACAGCACTTCCACAGTTCTGAGTTTTGTTTTGTGGAAGAAAGAGAAAGTGTGTGTGTGTTTGGGGGGGGGGGGGGGGGGGGGGGGGGGGGGGTTGGTCTCTAAGCCTCTCGGGGTTTGTTTTAATCCCTGACACCGTATCGCTGCAGGCCGAATGAGCAGGAGGAAGGAGGCGGTTATGAAACGCGGAGGAGAGAAGATGGAGGGAGAGGAAAGATAAGTGGCTAAGCCCCCGCGTTGGGAGATCCGTTCCGGGTGTATAAATGCGGGCGCCGGCTCGCTCCGCTCCTTTGTCTCCCTCCTCCCTTGACTTCTCCGTGAACCCTCCCCGCACCCTCATCTGCCGAGAGCCTTCCCAGACTGTTAAAGAAGCGTGGAGAGTCGGGGTTATTTATTTTACACGTCCCTCCTTCATCCCCCCCTCTCCCCCTCTCCCCCTCTCACCACGTCTCTTTCCAACTCTCTCTCAACTCATTTACCTTCTTGACTCTTCCTCTGGTTTCTCTTTCCCGGGTGCGGTACCTTTGCCCTCCAGCGGAACCCTGTTCCATATTCAGCTCAGTGCCGGAAGCCCCCTGCGGATCTGAGCGCACTCAGCCCGTAGTGATGCCTCTCATTTACATACCGCCTTTTCATCTTTCTGCAAATCAAACATTTCTCTCACTCTCTCCCCCCGCTCACTCTGGCCCTCTCTCGCCCTCTCTCTGCGTCGTCCAAAATAATGGAAGTTGACAGAGAGCAGGAGAGGCCCGTGACCAGGAAGTGACATCTCTGCTCTGATAGGCCAGGACAGGAGGGTAGGGAGAGAGTGAATAAATAATGAGCGTCAGCGCGCTGCTCTCTGCACAGGCCGGCTCAATGCAGCAGATCAATTTCAGTGGAAAATTAGACCCGGCTAATGCCGGCTAATCTCTTAAGAAGCTCAGATTTGCACCTTTTTACCTGTGCTTTTTTTTTCAAACTCTTACCTTCTCTCTGACTTTTCCACTTTCTCTCTCTCTCTCACTCTTTTTCTCCCGAGCAGAGCACCCCTCTGGAAGACAGGGTGGATCCCCACCACCCCGCTTTGATGGGCTCACCGATGGGGTTTGGGGGGGGGGGGTGCTCTGACGGGACAGAGGGCACTGGCCTGCCTGAGGGGCAGCTCTGATATCCCTCTGAGGGGCGCCAGGATGGCAAAGTGAACTCCGAGGGCCCCTCTCTCCCAGCCTGCAGGGCTTAACAGCTCTACACAGGAGAGCCGAGGAAGAGAGAGAGTTCAGAGGGAAGAGCGCCCTTCCAACACGAGTGAGAGCCGCGCGTTCTTTTAACTGCATGAGAGAATGGAGAGAGAGAGAGAAAGACAGAGAGGGAGCAAGAGAGTGAGAAAGGGAAGTGGAGAGAGGGAAAGAGGGAAAGTGAGAAAGAGAGACACAGACATACATACAGACACACGTTCACATATGTTCAGGCACACACACACCCACACGCATGCACATGCACACACATATACACAGACACACACACACACACACGTGCACACACCCACATACACATAAAAGTGCACACGCACACACATGCGACACACTCACACGCATGCATACATGCACACGCACACACCCATACATGCAAAAACATGCACACACATGCATGTTCATGTACACACATACATATGCAAGCTACATGCACAAGCAAACATACACATGCACACTCAGACACACACACACACACATCACACACACACACACACACACACACACACACAGTTTCTGACCAGGCGCTCAAATGCTGTGTTTTGTAAGTTTGTCAGTCCATCTGCGTCTGGCTAATGATGAACCCTGCTGTATCCTTAACGAGCTCGGGCTAATTGTGGAAAATGAAGAGGATGGACTGTTTGTGTTTGTCATCAGCGCTGCAATTAGAGCTGTCAATAGTGATTAAACCCAGCATAGGCCCCGCCGACCGCGGCGACATCATCTGCACCATGTCCAGGGACTTCATCAGCAGCCACGTCCCACGGACCGCGCTGGCTACATAGATCCCTGTGCCACGGTTATGGGCGTGGCCGCCATGGCAGACGGGGAGCGCATAACTGAAGGGGAAAAGAGCAGTTGGAAAACAGGCCAAGGGTCTTTTGTCTTGAGTGTATTTGTTGCACACTGGTGTGATATTACAGTATGAGGTTTGTTGCTTTAATGGTTACTTGCCAAGAGCCATTTTGCCTTCACAAAATTGGTATGATATTGCAGAATGAAGTTTACTGCTGTAACAGTGACTTTCTAACAGCTGTTTTCATTGAGTTTCTAGTGCTCTGCATACTGCCTGCTTGCTTTTCCCATTGCAGATTCTTGTCGTAGTTTTAGTTTTCCCTTAAACACTGTGTGCATACTTTATATCACTCGGTGGGTGTCCTGATTTATGCATACAAACTGCGATATGGTTGCAGTTTATCTTCTAATTGAGAATTGTTTGCTGAGCTAAATCAGCATGGGTGACTTTGCTGTAAGAAGCCAAGCAAAGAAACGTGAACTCATAATCAATAAATCTTTCCAATTCCTTTATGTTGCGGCTGCCTTGTCTGAATAGAGGGCAACATAAAAACCATGATAGAAAAAGCTGAGGAAATAGTAGTGTAGAGACTCAGAGAGAGGCAGTATGTCAAAACTTTGGGGAAGGGGGGGGAGGGAAGGAAACTCAGAGAGAAACAAGCAGTGTAGTTTAAAACCACAGAAAGAGGTAAAGTTATAGACAGTCAGAGAGACAGCAGTATAGAGAACAGGAACATTGCAGAATAAATCCGATCATATATGAGCAAACAGAGGGATGGGCAGTCCTCAGGGTCTCAGCTGTGCGTGGTTAAGTGCAGAAGACTGTGCCCACACCAGGCTGGGGTGACACCAGGGCACGCTCCCTTTGGGAGGCTGTGCCAGGTACTGCTGTGACTACAGCACGACGAGGGCAAGGCTATTTTGGGCAACCTGAGACTGAAATAAATCCGGATTAATCTCAGTGAGAATTGTGTCACTCTTCTGAGTGACAATAATTCCAAATGAATGTATGCCTGTCTGTAAACCCTCCCCTGCGCTGCATGGTCTGTGGCTCAGCCCAGGGTTAATTAAGGAAAGGCTCGTGGGTGATAATCTAGCTCAACAAAGGCTCCGCAAAGTAATGAGCAACAAATTCCACCTTTCAGAGAAACCAAAGATCAGTCTCAGAAAATCAGACAAGCTAAAAGACCCTGAACATTCCCATCTGAGGACACTAATCTTCTGTCCCTTGTGTGAATAGTTTAACAAGAATTTAAATGCCTGTCTCCTATCCGTTCTTTTTTCTCCCTCTGCTTCTCTATGTGCTGCTTTTAAATTGAGCTTTGTGCATCTGTGTGCACCTGTGTGCGTCTGTGTGTGTCTGTGTGTTATTGTGTGTGTATGTGAATGTGTTTGTGCATTAGAGAAAGACATTTGCTGACACTTTTTAGTGTGTCAGTGCTGATATTATGACCCTGTCTCTCAGTGTGTCAGTGCTGACGTTATGATCCTGTCTCTCAGCGTGTCAGTGCTGATATTGTGACCCTGTCTTTCAGCGTGTCAGTGCTGATATTGTGACCCTGTCTCGCAGTGTGTCAGTGCTGATATTATGAGCCTGTCTCGCAGTGTGTCAGTGCTGACGTTATGACCCTGTCTCTCAGCATGTCAGTGCTGATATTATGACCCTGTCTCTCAGTGTCAGTGCTGACGTTATGACCCTGTCTCTCAGTGTCAGTGCTGACGTTATGACCCAGTCTCTCAGCATGTCAGTGCTGATGTTATGACCCTGTCTCTCAGTGTGTCAGTGCTGATGTTATGACCCTGTCTCTCAGTGTCAGTGCTGATGTTATGACCCTGTCTCTCAGCGTGTCAGTGCTGATGTTATGACCCTGTCTCTCAGCGTGTCAGTGCTGATGTTATGACCCTGTCTCTCAGCGTGTCAGTGCTGATGTTATGACCCTGTCTCTCAGCGTGTCAGTGCTGATGTTATGACCCTGTCTCTCAGCGTGTCAGTGCTGATATTATGACCCAGTCTCTCAGCGTGTCAGTGCTGATGTTATGACCCTGTCTCTCAGCGTGTCAGTGCTGATGTTATGACCCTGTCTCTCAGCGTGTCAGTGCTGATGTTATGACCCTGTCTCTCAGTGTCAGTGCTGATGTTATGACCCTGTCTCTCAGCGTGTCAGTGCTGATATTATGACCCTGTCTCTCAGCATGTCAGTGCTGATGGTATGACCCTGTCTCTCAGTGTCAGTGCTGATGTTATGACCCTGTCTCTCAGTGTCAGTGCTGATGTTATGACCCTGTCTCTCAGTGCTGATGTTATGACCCTGTCTCTCAGTGTCAGTGCTGATGTTATGACCCTGTCTCTCAGTGTGTCAGTGCTGATGGTATGACCCTGTCTCTCAGCGTAGAGCAAAGCAGAGTGGTGACTCTCCTGTTCACTCTTCGCTCTGTCTGATAGAGCAGCCGTCTCAGGCGCGTCTTCCTCTCGCCCTCTCGCCCCTTCTCTGTGGGACGCTGGAGCGGAGCTACAGGCCGGGCGCAGAGCGATGTCTGGGACCCGCAAGGTGGCGGGGCTGCCCGCTGGGACCCACAGACACACCAGCAGGGCTCCATCCAGCCAGCATTTGTCCCAAACTTTGTCTTACAAATGGTCGCGAGCATCGCAAAAAACTGTTTGCAACAACGATGTATTCTGTCATGATCTACACATTTGTCAGACCTGCTTGTTTTTCCTGTCTGCTGATTGATCAAGCCTATGTCACAGCAAGTAAAGCTACATTATTAAAAGAGAGAATGAGAGAGAAGGAGTGGCTCTCTTTTATCTCCTCTCCTCTCATGTCTTCACCAAACCAAACTGTCCCCGAAGGCAGTCTGAGAGAAAAACACATTTCAAAAGAGCTGGCGTTCTGCAGCTGAGTCCTGTCTGTCACTCTCTGACGTCTTCCTGTCGTGCCAGAGAAAATAATAGTTTGATTTGTGACTGATACATGGGTTTGTAATTGAAATACACACATTTGTTGTTTTTAACGCCATTTCAATTTAAGTGGCTTTATTGGCATAACAAATAAACATTTGTGTTGCCAAAAGCGTGGTTGCTTTCATGGCAGAGATTAAAAGCCTGATTTATGGGTATTATTCACAAGTAGCGGATTCATCCCTCTGTTCTCTCCCTCTTTACCTCCTTCTCACTTCGTGTTACATGGCTTTTTTCCACATGACAGATGAAGGGGGGGAGTATTAAAAGAGGACAGACACCAGTTTGTTTCCGAGGTTACAGCAGCGATCTGGCCGCCAGGACCAGGCCTGTCTTTTCCCGGAACTAACATGTTACATTTACACCCTTCCTAGCTAGCATACAGCAGCCAACAAGTGGCCCACTCTCAACACAGCTGACGGTCTGTCAGCCTTACTGACAGACAGACCACCGTCACCACGGCGACCCACTAGTGGACAATCAGGGTAAGGCAACGGAGACGACGACCTGCTGTTTAGAGAATGCCAAACAGCTGGGGCATGGCTACGCAGCGAGAGGACCGTCAGGCAGACTTGCTAAACGCCGGAATGCTGACAGGCAGCCCCAGAAACGGTCAGGTAGAACCCTGCTTGATGGCAAACAAGATGAATGTTCAGAAATTAATACTGTCACACTGTCGCACTCAGTTTCTGTGATGAGACAGCTAACCTCTGTGGGAGGAACAAACTGATTGCTTGCAACTTTTTTTCTCAGAGCGTGCCATAGTATGCAGATGTGGCTATGCTTGTTCTTAGCGTAGCTAGGCCCTGACTATATGGTGACCAGGCCTGTTTCTGCAATGGCTATGTCTGCACAGACTATGTGAGACTTTGTGAAACTCCCCTTCTCCAGACCCCCTTCTCTGAGTTTGAGTTACAGTCTCAATGTGACTTTGTATACAGACATAAATACACACACACACACACACATATACACACACACCTCAGTAACACCAACTACAATCTCACAAGTAGAAACAGGGAAAGAGAAAGAGGGAGAGAGGGGAAGAAATTGGGAGAGAAATAAAAAAAAGAGGGAGAGAGAGAAGGAGTGTGTCCACGGTGTGGCTACTTTATAATTAGCTGACAAAACTGACAAGCAATCCTGCAGAGCGAGTGAAGCATTAGATTAAACTGCGCTCTTTATTTAACACTGAGTCCTGAACGCTCGGATGCCCACGGAGCGCGCTCAGACCCCTCCACTGCGCCCGACACCTGACGCCCATCTAATTGGTAATTAGTCCCCTGCCCCCCTTGTGGCAAACCTCTGCTAATGAAACTTTCAGCCAGGGTGGGCCCCATCCACCCCGGTAGGTCTTTATCCCCGCCCCCCCTACCCCCCATCCCACCCTCCCCTCCCCTCCGCTGCTCTCTCTCAAATTCAAATTCTGCTTGACTTCACAATGTATAGTATTGCTAAGTCTCTCTCTTTCTCCAGCTGTCATAGCTATCTCTTTTTCTATCTGTCTGCCTCAGAAACCCAAATTTAAATGGAGTTTACTGGCACATCACAGTGGCTTGTGTTGTACTCTCACTCTCTCAGAAATGTGGATTGTGGAGGTGGGGGTGATACCTGGTCATATGGGCACAGATGGGGAGCTGTTTACACTTTGGGTTTTTTGGGATGTACTTCTCTGTCCCGTATCCTTGTACTGTATTGCGCTTATAATAATAAGTATAATTGTGAATCTACCTCTCCCTCGCTCTCTCATTACCTCTTGCATTCGAGTGCAGCATGTAGGATGCTTATACAGGATTAGCCCTCCCAGTCTCTCCCGATGACATCATAACCTACACAGGTCTCTCACACCAGTCTTGTGCATGTGCGTGACATCATCACCCTCAAGGCACACACACCTACATGCATACACACACACGTACATGCACACACACACGTACATGCACACACACATGCACACACGGCTCAATCCAGCAGTTTACCAAAAAATAAAAAGGGGAAAGGGCCCGGCTTCCAAACACAACAGATGAAAGCGTGACATCTACAGAAAGGGGCCATGACAGAATTGCAGCAAAACGGCAGAAAAGCTATCAGAGAAAATGAAGAGTGGAGAGGACACATCTGCCGGGCCATTTCCTCTGCACAACAGGACGTGACACGCGGCAGGACACAGCGTGACGCGGCAGAGCTCTCTCAGATGTTCGCATGCCTCACAGTATCACGTATGTCGTCAGGAGCGAGGGATGAATATACGCTCGTCTTCCGCTCGGTGAACGCCAATCTCCCTACCCCCCCCTACCCCCCCCCTACCCCCGGGACTCTTATCTGCTGCAGTGCAGAACTACCATTTCAAACATTCACATATTTATAACTGGCACAAACATGCTTCCCTAAAATATTTCCTGGGAGATTTTTGAGCAATTTGAGATTATACTTCATCCGCAGTCCCTCCTCTCCTCCATCCGCCTCCCTCTTTCCTTTCCTTTCCTCGCTCTCCCTTGCTCTCCCTCTCTCTCTCTCTCTCCCTCTCTCTCTTTTCCCTCTCGCTCTCAGCAGAAGAAATGTGATTTGCGCATTCTGAGTTCACATAGCGGGCAGGGGAATTTTGGAAGACACACAACGTCAAAGCCTTAAAAAAAATTTTTTTTTTTTGAAAAGCTACATTTTGAACTCTCCCACCCCGCAGAACTACACCTAGACGCAGTTTTGCTGTGACTGCCACTCGGAAACGGCGTGCACCTGTGATCAGACAGATGGAGCACGCTCAGACTGGCAGAACGAGCACTGCAGGTTAAGAAAAGCAGACAGGAATAACAGAGAGAGGAGAGATCGGATGGACACGAGCGTGCACCTCTGGAACGTGACCTGGAGGGAACAGTGAAGCATTCTGGGTAGGGAAAAGGATTCAAATTCAGGTGAACTGCTTTTGCACCCTTGAGCAGAGCGCTAAACAAGGTTTGCTTCTGAACACACGTACTGCAGCTGCATGAATAACTAATGTTTGAAATGGAGGAAATACAGGAGACCCTGGACAAGGGGCAGGGTCACACACAAAGCACTCAAAGCTTGTGTTGGAATAATGCAGGTCAGGTGATCAGCATTCTCGCCTCCTTCCTCTGCACGCGAAGGAAAAAGCCAATTCTGCCTCATTCCTCTCTCTGCGCGAAACACATTACTCAAGGTCAACCAGGGGGGAACTACCACAGCAGCCATATCTAAAAGAATATACAGAGACACAACAACCGATCAACTTCCTTCAATTGACCCTGCCCTTCGGAAACAGCTATCATGCCCTGCAAACTTTATTGTTCTCTGGGAAGGTTTCCTATACCTCTCATCCTCCTCCATTCTTCCATTCTCCCTCTGTCCTCTCCCTCTCTCCAGTTCCTCTGGAGGTGTGCCAGGGACGCATCGATCTCATCCACACAGCTACAGTCTTAGCTCCTGACTCCAGGCTAAACAGGCTCTGCGACTAACCAGACCCAAGTACAAAAAGCTTCTGGTCCTCCGATTGTACTCGGTGCGTGTAATTCATACACATGCGTTGTGTGTGCACGTTCCATACACGCTAAAATTCTATCAGTCACATCAGCAGCAGTGATAACAAAATTAAACCTCCGGGTGGAACACGCAATTTGCTGTTAATCCGATCGGCAGGGTTCCATCTGAGACTTGACCCCAGCGTTCCGCCTGCTTGCCTCCCCACTCACGGAATCTGGAGGACACGGAGGGATGGGCAGCATCTCCACAGGGTCTGATGCTTGGATGACATCTTTTTCAGAGTGGGATTCGTTTGTGACGTCCGCGCTAACGCGATTACTGAGGGGAGGTGGCCTTGTGGCGGATGTCTGACGTTAGATTCTTGTCGCTACCATTTACCCAGCAAACCCGCGGAGAAGAACAGTGAACGGAGAGCGTTATCCTGTCACGCTAATTACTCAACATCTCGTTTGCACAGATCAGGAGAGGGGCTGATCTCTCGCTCTCGATGACGGCGAGGGGAGAGGTGTGATTCATGACCGTGTGCGTTTATGAAAAGCTCACCTCAGATATGCAAACAGACCATTTGGCATTATTCAGTCTGTCTGTTTCTGAAAAGGGGGGGGGGGGGGAAGACAACTATTGTTCAGAAGGCAGCAGCTGTAGGCTGAATTACTTCTGAGGCTGCAGCCAGACTCCGAACCGAGCAGCGCGTTCTACTACAATAATTTGAGCTGTTCGCATCTGCGCTGGCAAAAACACAGCCTGACCGTGTAGCCACAGAGTAGGATAAACAGGCACCTCTCCCCCCTCGGTCCAGCTTGGGCTAGGAGGTACGCCCGCCGGTGCCCTGGAGCCCGCGCCCGTGGAGCCTCCCCGGCTGTTAGGCGCACCCTGTGGGTGTGCGCTGGCGGCGGAGTCACTTAACGCGCTGGATGAACCGGCCGCGTTAAACAGCCATGATCGCGCCGCTCATGTGTGAAAGCGCCATAATGGCGTTCAGCCTACCTGGCCATCCCGCCCAGCGGGGCGCCTTCCCGCACATGAATATTTCATGAAAGGCACTATAAAATCACATCGTGAGAATCGCAGATTAATACACGAGGGAGGAGGGGCGGGAGGAACGCGGTGGCGGTGTGGCGCGGGAGGCTGGGGGAGGGGGGGGGGAGGAACGCGACGGCGGTGTGGCGCGGGAGGCTGGGGGAGGGGGGGGGGGATGAATGCGAATGGACCGCTTATTTCTGCAATGGCGTGCGTGAAATCATTTCAGAAAGGACGGCAAAATAATGTCCCCGTTTGTATTTCAGGAGAATGCGGCGTAAAATAAACAAGGAATACATTTACATGAGCGTGATCCTGCGGCACGCTCCTTATCAAAGACACGTCAGACAGCGCTGTCTTCCGCGGGCGCAGGAAATCGCCACATTTCTCAATTTTAACGGGGGAAACAGCTTGCAGGAGCTGTTAAAATGAGAAATAACAAAACCTTCAAATAACCAGTAAAATAAGAAAAAGTTCAACACAAACCTGATTCGCACGCATCGTGTTCTGTCCTTCTGATCTAGTTTCAGGCGTGCGACTGGGTCATGGCAGTGGGGAACAGGCGTCAGGGTAATTAAGATGTGCAAGGAGAGAGCTGGATAACTCAAGGTCAACTCAAAAGGGCCAGGAGCAGCAAACTCATCATCTCCTACCCTCTCCTCGCAAACGAGTGAAGGGCAGCAAAGGTCGTGACAGAGATTAAGGGAGAGCTGACTCCTCACCATATAATCTAAAAAATGGGATGGAAGCCATTTTGTGACAAATGGCCATTTCTGTGTCAACACCTCCGTGCCGGTCGGATGGGAAGACTAATGCATGGGGGCCTGCAGCCTGTAAGTGTGTACTAGCGTGCGCCGGTACGATGTGGGCTGTCCTCTGCCTCCGGACCAGGCAGGAAATCAATTCCCAAATCCCTAGCCAAGTGATGGGGACACTGTGCCGTAAGAGACGGAATCAGTCAAATGAGACAGGCCACCAAACTACGGTCCCAAATTACTGTGATCACAAACAAACTGATTGAAATAGTTGCCTCGACAAAATTCTCCACTGAACATATCATGCTGACTTTTACAGGGCTGCCATTATACAGTCCCCTCCAAAAGTATTGGAACAGCAAGGTCAATTCCTTTGTTTTTGCTATACACTGAAGACAATTGAGTTTGAGGTCAAAAGATGTACATGAGATGACAGATCCGAATTTCAGATTTTATTTCCTGGTATTTTTATCTAGATTTGTTAAACAACTTAGAACATATCACCTTTTGTATCAGACAACCCAATTTTTAGGTGAGCAAAAGTATTGGAACATGTGACTGACAGGTGTTTCTTGTTTCCCAGATGTTTCCTGTTAGATTGATTGGTTAAACAATAAATAGTTCTGAATGTCTACTCTTGGTTTTAGCCTTGGGTTTTGCCTGTGAAAACTGCATTTGTGTTATAAAAGATAAACTAACATGAAGACCAGAGAGCTGTCTTTGGGAGAAAAGCAAGCTTAGAAAAGAGGGGAAATCGATCAGAGCCATTGCACAAGCATTGGGGATAGCTTGTACGACAACCTGGTATGTCCTGAAAAAGAAAGAAACCGCTGGCGTACTGAGCAACAGATATCGAACAGGTCGACCAAGGAAAACAACAGCAGTTGATGACAGAAACATTGTGAAAGCTGTGAAGAAAAACCTCAAAATATCAGTCAGTGACATCACAAACAATCTCCACAGGACAGGGGTGAAGGTATCTCAATCAACTGTTCAAAGAAGACTTAGAGAGCAGCAATATAGAGGCTATACCACAAGATGCAAACCACTCATCAGTAGTAAGAATTGGAAGACGAGATTACAATTTGCAAAGAAGTACAGAGATGAGCCACAAAAGTTCTGGAACAAAGTTTTATGGACTGATGAGACCAAGATTAACCTCTACCAAAGTGATGGAAAGGCCAAAGTGTGGAGAAAGAAGGGATCTGCTCATGATCCAAAACATATAAGCTCATCTATGAAGCACGGTGGAGGAAGTGTCATGGCTTGGGCTTGCATGGCTGCTTCTGGAGTGGGCTCACTAATCTTTATTGATAATGTAACTCATGATGGTAGCAGCAGGATGAATTCAGAAGTCTACAAAAACATTCTGTCTGCCAACTTACGGAGAAATGAGTCCAAACTAATTGGGAGGAACTTCATCATGCAGCAAGACAATGACCCAAAACACACTGCCAACACAACAAAGGATTTCATTAGGGAGAAAAAGTGGAAGGTTTTAGACTGGCCAAGTCAATCACCAGACCTTAACCCAATTGAGTGTGCATTTCACCTCCTGAAGAGGAGATTGAAGCCCCCCGAAACAAACAACAACTGAAAGAGGCTGCAGTAAAAGCCTGGAAAAGCATCACAAAAGAAAAATGCAACAGATTGGTGATGTCAATGGGTCGCAGGTTTGATGCAGTTATTGCAAGCAAGAGATATGCTACCAAATATTAAGTGTTATTTGCTTTCATTTACTTAAATACTCTCTGTTCCAATACTTTTGCTCACCTAAAAATTGGGTGGTCTGATACCAAAGGTGCTATGTTCTAAGTAGTTTAACACATCTAGGTGTAAATACCAGGAAATAAAAGCTGAAATTCTGAACTCTTGTCTCATGTTCATCTTTTTATCTCAACCCCAAATGTATTCAGTGTATTGCAAAAACAAAGGAATTGGCCTCGCTGTTCCAATACTTTTGGAGGGGACTGTATATGCTCTATAAATATTCAGGCACATTTAATGTTTAACATATTGAGAGCACAACAATACAAAGGCTGCTTAGCCTGCGGTGGTGGTGAATCATTCAATCACTGCCTATTAAGAAGTGTGGATTTGTAGCTCTGTGGAGTGGGAGTAGAAATGTCAGGGAAGGGCCTCCCTACATCTTTACCATTCTGTATGCAAAACAGAAAATATATATTTTCCGTCTCTTAGTCAAAGGTTGGTCAAGATCAAAGAGCTATTTCTCAGATCCACTGAATACATAATCAAGGTTGAACATATAAATAACTCAGAGAAATGTACGGCAGTCAAAGAAAAGGGAGCCACAATCAATTCCTTATTCCGCATTAATGTGGCAGAAAAAACGGATTTAGCCGCTAATCACCAAAGACCCAAAGGTGGTTCCTCTTCAACAAGCCAAGGATTTCAGCACAAGAACAGTGGCCGTCTCCCTTCATTATTAAAAGATTAAGACGGTCAGTCTCAGAGGTAGGATTGTACACCCCCCCACCCCACCGTGCAGAAGCCGCGCATCGCTCGCGAGTGTGAAATGCGGTTTAGGTGCAGCTGCGATAAGGGTCCAGCTGCGCCGGCTCCAAACGGCACTTCCAGCCGACGTCGCAGCATAATCTCCACAGCCTCCAAAACAAAGAAACAAAGAACGCTGCTCAAGGATTTTTCTTTGAGCAAGTTCGGCTTGTGCGGACGGCCAAGGGAATGCAGCGATGTAGCTTTCCCTCTGCTGCACCAAAGTCATACAGTACATGCGCACACACGCGCGCGCACACACACACAAAAACAAACACACACACACGCTCACGCGCACAAACACACACACACACACAAGCACACATACTGACACATACACTGAAAGAGGAATGACTTTATGTGACATGGATGATGCAGATTGGTGACGATGGGAAAGTCCCTCCTCTCCAGACCTTGTGCTTTCAGACAGACAGACAGACAGACAGACAGACAGCCTCCTGAGGAGAAAGGCGCACAGGTGCGTGCTTCTCTGCCACTGGGTTCTGTGGTTAAATGCTCCACAGCGGGCCTGCGGGCTCTGAAATGTCAAGATGAAAAGAGGAGCCCATCCTGTGCCCCCTCCCTCCCTCAGGGCCTCCTCAGTGCTCTGGATATTCTGAACCCCCCCCCCCCCCCACCCCCCACCCCCACACCCCCACCCCGGAACCTCTAAATCCCTCTTTCCACCCTCCTCTGCTCCACACATGTACCGGATAAGACTCTGTGGTCTCTCTGTGGGCATACAACAGACACATATACACTGACACACACGTACACACACTCTCTCTCTCTCCCTCTCTCATACACACACACAGGCTCTCTCTCACACACAGGCTCACACACACACACACACACACAGTGCTGGCTAAAACTCCCTGGTCCCAGGAACATGAAAAGAGGTTTATTCTAATATGCCCTATAAAGACCCCCCTTTTCCTTCTCTCTCCCGCTCTTTCTCTCCATTCCACTACCCTTTCTTTCCTTCTTCCTCCTGTCTCCCTCACACTCCCCCTTTCTTTCCTTCCCTCCATCTCCCCCTTTCTCTCTCCTAGCTCTCAGCCCCATTTCTTGCTGTTTATTTTGACTTAGTGCTCATTGATCTGTTTATCTCTCTATTTTATTGTGTAACGCGCACATTTGCGCGTGTTTGGGCATGCTCGTGTGTCTGTGCGCGTGTGCGCGTGTGCGCGTGTGTGCGTGTGTTTGTGCATGCTTGTGTGTCTGTGCACATGCTTGTGTGTCTGCCTGTGTGCTTTGTGAGAAGAGCACTGTTTGGCACACAGATCCTCCTCTGTGACCGAGTCTGAATATCACACCCCTCCCCTCCCAGCCAGACCTGCAGTGCATCACAGAGGCAGGGAGGCACAGCAGTGCGCTGATTTTAGAGACCCGCGCCCTGCCTCCGCGGTGCGGGCTCCTGCCTGCTGCTCTTCTGCGGGCTCCATCTGTATGTTGTGATTACTCTGATTGATCCTCCTCTTCATCGACAGCCACCGCCCGCATGTCCAGGGAAGAACAAAGAGGAGGACAGCGGCACAAGTGCACCGTGATGTCATTAATCCCAGCATGCCCTTCATGTACCGTCCTCATGTATATGTGAGGCAGACTCACATGGGAGAGCGTTTCCCAGGATGCACTCGGGGTCCCGAAGGCTGTGCAGGGAGGGAGCGCATGACAGGAGAGCCACTCCCGAGGAGAAGCCTGCTCACGGTGCCGCCTCTCGCCCCGGGAGGGGGGGGGTGAGCGGGGGCGAGCAGGGGTCAGCGAGGCAGACACGGGGGCTGAGGTGCACCACTTCAGAGGTGAACAGTGACAATCGAGTCCCACTCCAACAGACGGGGGTCAACGCTGGATCCCTGACCCTTGACCCGATGGGCTTCACCTTTCCCGCATTTCCCAAGCTTCTGAAAAGATGCCAATAAGAGTTCTGAGGTGAGAAATCACCCGTCTTGTGATGTCATTGCGCACCGCGCTGAAGGGCACTAAATCAATGAATAACAAAGAGCGAGTCCTTCAGAAGATGCACCAATCAGTTCAGTGCTGAGAATACTGCTATGATGCAATATACCAGAGATAAAATGTTGTAAAGCACAAATATGATGCAATCTATATTTTTTGTTATTGTAAACAATTCAATCCCTCAATTTAACATAGGACCTTCAAATCACAATGGACATGAATGAATGAATGAATGAATGAATGAATGAATGAATGAATGAATGAAGAGCATGTTTCATTCTTGTATATTTGTGGTGTAATACGGTCCCACATGCAATGTAGGAAAGATACTGTTTTAAAAAGATCAAATATATGTGATTCCAGTTGTATGATAGATGGAAGAGAGCTCTTCACATCACCCTCTATAAAAAGATTCTTGTCTTTGCCAATCATTGCGATTGTAGGGGAGGGAGGGAGGCAGGGAGGGAGGGGGAGGGGAGCGAGAGAGTGACAGTATCCATGGTGAAATCAATATCCTTTGAGACGCGAGCGCTAAGCTCTGGAGGATCAACACCCCCTTGTTCCATGTACAGCGTATCCACTGAGGGATCTCTGGATCTCTGATCTCAATCTCAGCAGCACGGATAGGAGCCAAGTCACAGTCCCAAATATTCAAAACAAAGAGCGGTCCCAGCCCATGGGAATTACAGAGCCCAGAGGCAGGAGAAATTACAGCCCCTAAAATCAGGAGTGGGGCCTTGGGTATAAGTAGAGCCAGCTGAATCCAATAAGCAACATAAGCAACCAGTTAGGGCCCTGGGGACCTGCGGCCACCAGAGGGCCCCTTGATTGTTATAATACATGTAGATTTACTGTATATATATAGACATTTATAATTTGGGGTTGCAAGGGACCCCAAATTGTATCCTGCTTAGGGCCCCTGAAAGGCTAGAAGGATGGCGCTGGGATAAGGTTTTGGAGGAAACGTATTTTAGGAAGACTGGAAAAGTTACAGGACTAAAGAAAAGAGGTGTTCTGGTTTGTACACGGTGAATCATTTGAAATCAACTCACCTAAATATTGGGCACAGATGCTTTCTAAATCAATACGAACACTAAATTTATTTGCATTTATCTAAACAAATGTAAAGCTTGAGGATAAATTAGTGAATCTTTTCATTATTGGCTGGAAATGTATGTTGCATGCAAATACAAAGAACGAACATTTAAAGCTTTGAATCCACTTCTTTCAGAAAGTGTGTATTTATTTATTATCATCATTCGTTTTGGTTAAGGGTAGAATTCTGAAGGAAGCTGAAACAGTAAGTTCTGATATGACCTCACAGTGTTAAACTGGGAGCGCTCTTCCAGTGACTGCACATCCTGTTGGTTTAATCTATTCAGCAACATGACTAGCGACCATCTTTATGCTGGTTAGGACCAATCTTTCATGCAGTGCTCTATTAGCTTGCGTAAACGCCTCGTCCTTGGTTGCTACAGCAATGCACGCGGATGCCTTAATTGCAAACAGAATATATAATTTGCTGTAACAGGATGAGTTTGTGTTGCTGCCGGAAACTTTCACCGCAGCACGGTTACAGATTAAATGGAATTCCTATAAATAAACGCTGATAATCTCTCAGTGAAGGTGATATATGAGTCGCCCGTGTCATACGTGGACTTGGTCCCGAGGCTATCTTCATGATCATTTGCATTTTCATGAGAATAATGCAAAATAATCACTTGTCCTGTGAGCACTGTCCTCCGTGGTTAGACCACACGCTAGGCTACACACCCACACTGCTGGCCACTGATGAATATTTACACGTATTTTCATTGCATTGTGCTGCCCACGTTCGCACTGGCTATTTCTATTCGAGAAAGAGCAGGAACAACTTGTTCTGCCGGATGGGACCTTTAAGATGTGAGTTTAAATGGAAAAACAGCACTGCTCCAGACAGCCTCGATGCATTATTATCCAAAACTGGCACAATGTGCAGCGTTTAACACATTTTCACTGAGTCCAAACACCTGTCTGTGGAAAACAAAGGTTTAAAAAGCAAGCAGCGACGAGCCAAACCTGCATCTCCCAAAAATCTGCGTGCACTCAATTATCGTAACCACACAGCAAAATGTCCAGTGTTAATTCAGCTCTGGGGGAACAAATGCACTCCGTTAGAGTTGAATTAACACCAGACCCTGTGTAGACAAAAAGCAACATGCGTATGGGTGCAGAGCACAGAGTACGGGAGGCCCAGTCCTAACCCCTGTAAAGACAGAGATTAGCCACCTCGCCAGCTCTTCTGAGCAGCTTTTTCACTTCAGTTTGAATGCCGCCTGCGGCCGAATAGCTGCCTTTCGCTAAGCGCGTTTCGTCGTGTCCTGGAGGCGAGCGATTGCCACCTCGGAGGCACCCCCGTTGTGCCGTGTGAATTCCAGGAGGTGAATCGGTGGCGTGTGCATGACAGTTGGTGAAATGTAAAGAGACGTTCCAACCGTCAGCTGGTCTGGCGAATCACAGAGCTCAAAGCAGTGTTCCAGCTTCCTTAGCAACCCTCAGCATATGCTATGAAACGTTACCAGACAGGCAAAGCTGCTTTTCCCACACGCAGCAAATCACCGGCATGTTTGTTGTCAGTGATGTGATCTCTCTCTCTCTCTTTCTCTCTCTCTCTCTCTCTCTCTCTCCCTCTCTATCTCTCTCTCTCTCTCCCTCTCTCGGTACCCGTCTCCACACATCTTCCTCCCTTCATCTCCTGGGTCAGCCGGTTCCTCGCAGTAGGACACACCTGAGTGTGATTTGCCAGCCAGGTGCCTTACTCGCTTGGTTATGTATTTCACACTTGTGAGAGTGTGCACTGTTATGGAGCCTGGGTATGAAATCGCCTGTCAGTTCTCAGGCGTCTCTTACCTGTGAGATAGACAGAGAGGGAAGAGAACGAGTGAGGAAGAGAAAAAAATAATCCTTGAATCCAGAGTGGTAAGGAGGCTGTGGGAATGAAGGACAAGTGGTGAGGGGGACTTGGGGCGGGAAGAGAAATGAAGACATAGAAAGCAAGACAGAGGGATAAAGCAAGGAGATAAGCTTGTATTATTTTTAATAACCCTGTTAATAAATCCTTCCAGATCCAGTTGTCTATGACTGTAAAATCTGGATGTCCTCTCCCTGTTTTTGAGATATTTCATAATGGAGAAAACAACGGAAACTTTAAAAATCACACCAGTACCCTGATCTCATCTCCTTCAAACACAGAAGATCATTTATACACAACCTAGCAGTCACAGAGAGAGGCAGAGAGAGAGGGGGCAAGACAGAGATGTGAAAAGATAAGGGGCTGGAGAGATAAAGAACGACAGAGAAAGCGAATTGAATTGAACTGGAAGATGGAGAGAGAGCGAGAGAGAGAGAGAGAGAGAGAGAAAAAGAAGGAGAGACCATTGTAAAGCAGCGCAGGCGGACAGAGAAGGGGGAAAGAGATGGAGGGGAGGAGGAGGAGGGCTATGGGAGGAGGCGAGAGAGGAGAGACTGATAGCAGTGCGCGTGATAAGCGGGGTGTTGAGAGAAGCTCGATTGTGAAACACACGGCCGCCTCTGGATCTGAGCTCGAGATCATCCCGCGTTCAAAGTCGACGGCAAAACTTTCTCCTCTTCATCTCCCGGTCCCTGCGTCCTCCCCCCTAATCTCCCGCTCCCTCTCCATCTCGGAGATGAAAGAGACGTTGGAGGCCATTCGCAGGTCATGAATATTTAAGCGCGGCTCTTGTTTACGAGGCAGTCTTTGAAGACGCTCCCTCTCTTCCGCCCCGCGTCCCCACCTCTCGCCTTGTGACCGCTTATTACCTCCACGCAATCGCTAAAAAAACATCTCCCTCCCTCCCTCCCTCCTTCCCTTCCCACTCCTCATCCCTCTTTCCTCTGGCGTTCACCGCTGGTTTATTAGGACAGCTGGTCTGGTCAGAGGCATGGGAGAGAGAGAGAGAGATGTCTGAGGGGAAATACGAGATAGCTGCTTCCACCTTGTTTCAGTTTAATCATTATCAATGAAATCTTTTCCCCCTCATTCATATGCGTTTAACAGATGCCTGTATCTTGAGGGAGAAGATATGTATATTCCTGATGTGTGTCCCCCCACTGCATGGATAACAGCCTCCATGCCTCATCAAATGGCCTCTCAGGGGGGGCAGGGACGCGTCTATAGGGTCCGAGCAGCACCGGGGTGCTCCCCCGACGGCGTCTAATGACCACCCGCTTGCCTTCCTGAGAGAGAGCGCAGGAGCAGCAGGAGCAGTGGGAGCAGCAGGACCAGTGGGAGCAGTAGGAACAGCGGGAGCAGCAGGAGCACTGAGAGCAGCAGGAGCAGTGGGAATGTGGAGCCGGTAATGGATCTGCGGTGTGAGCGTCCGTCCCGGGGGTGGGGGGTGGGGGGGGCATTGCTGCATAGGCTCTGCTCTGTTCTCACCTCATTCCAGCAATCTTCCCTTCACATCTCCCCTTATCTCTCACTCTCTTCCCCACACACACACACACCCTTATTTCCACTAAAGGTGAACCGTGCTCTTTCACCCATGGACCGCCCCCCCCCCACAGCCAAGGTCACCCGCACCCCCCTGCAAAAGCGAAACCTCATGTTTATTCCAAAATGTCTACAGCTGCAGGTAGCCAGATGAGGTTCAGCCAAAATGCTTAAGCGAATTGAACAACACTTTAATTTTGAACTCACTTTGAATACATATTCCAGAATTAAGCTCCTTTTAAAACTATTTAAAATTCAAATGGTTTAATATTTTTAAATATTTAAATATTTTATAAGCAAAGCAGTCTTAATACCTTGAAATACCATAAACTGAATTTTAGCTCACATCTGCCTGTTATCCTGAATTCAAAGGAGGTTTAAACCTTCCCTTATTAATAAAAACCTACATCTGCTGCTTGTTTTCAGAAATAAACTGATGATATAAAATGTGTTTGCTACCATTTTTACTTTCAGATTTTTTAAATGCTTCTGATAGAATCTTCCTCAACCTTTCTTTCCTTCATCTGGTTATTTCAGGACAAATTTGTGAACCATTGAGTAAATTTAATCTTTTCAAAAATATATTTACATTTCAATATATATTTAAATGAATTTTGTGGGAGTAATACTGAAATATGAAGAATATTAGAGAATATTTCTGAATATTTTAATGTAACAAAGTTACATTAAATACAACTATATTTGGCCCAGGTCATTGTAATTGTGCTCTCTCTCTCTCTCTCTCTCTCAGATAGTAGGCGCAGGGCTTGTAGCTCTCTGATATAGTGGGCCAATTACTGATGGTGATGTCATCTATCCTGCTGAGTCTCTGCTTCTGGAGATTCCAGAACTTTCTGCTCAGGGACCTGAACCCCTCTTGGGGTTTGGAGGTTCACTGGATCACACCAAACTAGGGCAACGGAGCTGAAAGAATAATATGATTACCAATTCGCTGAGAAGCTCTAAAGATTTAACATTTCAGAGAAAAAACATGTAAACTGTGTAATTTACTTTGTACCTGTACTACTGCTCTACTGTAATTACTTTCCACATGTAAACTGTCACATACAGCTTGAATAACAGCTATCCCAATGCAAGTACATGCCAGAAACATACCACACGAAATTAGTGTCAGTACACCAGCAGACCCATGTGTAACAAGCCCTGTGAGTGAACTATCCAAATGCACCGATTGCACTAATGAAAATAAATCCGAGTTTGTGTGACAGTCATGCTAGACAGCTCAGATCAGAGGCGACGCACCCGAAAATCCACGCGCCTGCGTTCCTGCGCTGAGGGGACACACGCCGCAGCAGAGCCGCCGCGCTGTACAGCGCGCCGCGGAAGAGGCTGCGTCTCCCCGGCGACTCGCTTACATCACGGCCGCGCGGCGTTGCGTAAGACACAGGCAGCCCGGCCTCTCCGGAGGGGCGGAGGGGCACCAGACTGAAGGGGCGGCGCGCTCCTCCAGGTCTGTAGATCAGCGGCGGCGCGCTCCTCCAGGTCTGTAGATCAGCGGCGGCGCGCTCCTCCAGGTCTGTAGATCAGCGGCGGCGCGCTCCTCCAGGTCTGTAGATCAGCGGCGGCGCGCTCCTCCAGGTCTGTAGATCAGCGGCGGCGCACTCCTCCAGGTCTGTAGATCAGCGGGAGCGTAGCGCCGGGTCCCAGCCGCGCTGCTTTATCTGCGGCAGCACAGAGCCCGCTGCCGGGCCACTCAGAGCGCTGGGAGGGCTGGGGCTTTGGGGGCTAACGGAAGCGCTGGCGTTAGCGCCGCTCCAGTCTGTAGCGCCTCGCCCCCCCGAGGACACGGACGCCTGCTGTAACTAAACGCAGCGATTATCCGACCCGCGCGGCGAGGCCCGGAAACGTCTCCCGCCATCGGTTTCCGATGACGGCCGATCGATGGATGGATGGCGGCGGCGGCGGCGCTGTGAGCCGGGGCCTGCTGAGCGCTCGGGACGCGGGGAGCCGCGGTTCCTGGGTTTCTCACCGAGCCTGCCGCCCGCTCCCGGCTTCCTGCCGCGCTGGTCTCCCAGGGAGACCGTCTGAGGGAGAGACGCGCGCTCGCACGCCCAGCCCAGCCGACGCGCTTCCTCAGGGCCGCGCACAAAAAGAACCCTCAAACGCCGGCGCCGTCTGACGGATCGCTCATGCATATTTCATGCCGCGACGCTCTCGCCGACGCCATAAAGCGGATTAATTGGACGTTCGCTCAAACATTAATCGATTTAGAGTGCGCGTCTGTTTTACCGCTCTCTCCCCCCCTCGCAGTCTCTCTCACTCCCAGCGCTATCTTTCAAAATATACGTCAGAATGTATTTATTTTTGCTTAATTTAAAGCTTGGAGTTCATCTCGGGCGGCTCCTCTGGGGAACCCCCCTGTGAGGACTCTGGGGTGGGGGGGGGGTGACCCCGTTGTGTTAGGACGGCAGGCCTGAGCTCGCTGGGCCAGCTGAGGTAACGTGCTGGGAGAGGCGTGCGGTAGCTGCCCCAGCTCTCACAAGCACACTGCTGCAATGCAGCACAGCACTGTCACTCTGCTCTTAAAGCACAACCGCACACTAACGGGGACCCCAAACCCCCCCAACCCCACCCCAAATCCCATCCCAATCTCACCCTAAATTGAAATGACCTGACCCTGGACAACTGCTGCTTTTCCCCACCTGATATAACTTGATGCAGCTAATTATTGCCTTTATTGAACCACCTGAACCTCTCCTCTCTCTCCCCCGATTGGTACTGTAGCTAGGCATTTGCAGAGAGTCTGAAAACCTGCACGACGGCAACCCTCCTGGACCAAATCTGCGCACCCCAAGAGCCAACCAAACGTTTTTGAACTTCTGCTATTGTGACTGTACTCCGCAGTCGCACATGTACTGCTGCCGGTGCTTTGGGGAAGTGGGAGAAAGGGAATTTAAAAAATAATGAGAAGCCCCTCCTCCATTCTTCTGAGGAGCGCAGACATACGGACCTGTATTCTGTTCCCTTCTCCGCCGACGCTCATGCGCTCCGATTCTTAACACCTGGTTTCACTAATGGATGGATTGCTCACACGTTAATTCTGCTTCATTCAAACGTTCTGGGTGAACAGGTGACTTCACCCAGAAGAAAACCCTGCTATCTCGTCTGCTCCCGCCCTCCCTCTCCTGTTGTTCCTGCTCCTCCAGTTATTTCCCTCTATCATTCTTTCCCTTCATTTCCCTGTGAATTGTTTCTCTGCACCCCACCTCTACCCAGCTGTCTCATCTCCTCTCTTTCACACTCAGTGTTTCCTTTTTCTTTTCCTCTCACTCAGTCCCTGCTCTCCTGCTCTCTCCCTCACCATTTTCACTCTCTCCACTTCACGGTTTGCCTCACTGACAAAACAAATATGCGCTCATGTTGCCAAAGCATCCCCACAAGCAACAAACAGGGGAGAGAGCAAAAGCAAACAATGTTCCTTCAGAGTAAATACACTCGTCCTAATTGAACAGGCAGAGGAGAACAGAACAAGCGCAGAGTCTTCAGCGTCTCTCGCTGTCCCTCAGCTGAGGGGACACACGAGAGCTCTGGGAAGGCTTCTGGGAGGCACACAGCTCTGCGTTTGGTTTTTTCGCAGTTTGTTTTTAAATGAGGCGCTGTCGCAGATAACAGGGACCAAACATTGGCAGATAAGAAAATCTCTGTACAGAATTCAGATGCGCTCTGATTTTCGCGAGACCTGTGTCTCTACCCGCCACTGTAACTAGGTGCCC